>NW_015161964.1:401726-417473 GCF_001447785.1 Gekko japonicus
CTGCTGCTGCTGTTGTTGTTGCTGTTGTGATACCTGGTCAGGCTCCACCTGGAGGTTGGCTGCCCAGGCGTAGTGGTCAGTGCTTCAGAG
Source organism: Gekko japonicus (assembly GCF_001447785.1). Taxonomy (NCBI): domain Eukaryota; kingdom Metazoa; phylum Chordata; class Lepidosauria; order Squamata; family Gekkonidae; genus Gekko; species Gekko japonicus. The sequence continues at coordinate 401,817 of NW_015161964.1, forward strand.
CAGGGTCTGCTAGATCCAGGTTCTTGCTGTAGAGGCTGAGTGGGTGATTTTGAACTGGTCACAGACTTTCAGCCTAAACTACCTCACAGGGTTCTTGTGCAAGTCAAAAGTGGGAGAGGAGAATGATGTAAGCTGCTTTGGTCCCCATTGCAGAGAAAGACTACTTTTCCTCCTAGGGAACCATTGTTGCCAATCTTCAGGTGAGGGCTGGAGATCACTCAGAATTAAAATTGCTCTCCATATGGCAGAGATCAGTTCCCCTGGAGAAAATGGTGGACTCTGTGGCAGTCAGGGCTTCAGAGCATGGAAAATGGTGGACACTGGCAGCCAGAGCTTCAGAGCACGGGAGAGGCTGCAGGTGTGTGTGTGAGGGGGAATGGAAAGCTGAAGAGAGAGGGGGAAATAAAGGTATGTTGATAATTGGCTGGGAAGGAGATAGGGTTGACAACTCCAGGTGGGAAATTCCTGGAGATTTGAGGGATGGAACCTGGAGAGGGTGAAGTTTGAGGAGGGGTGGGACCTCATAAAGGTATAATGCCATAGACTCCACCCTCCCAACCAGCCATTCCCTTCTGGGGAACCACTGTTCCCAATCTCAGGAGAGGGGTGGAAATCACTCAGAATTACAACTGATCTCCAGGAGGGAGGGGGGAAGAGATGCAAAGCTGAAATCAGAGGGGCAGGTTGATGCTTGGCTGGGAAGGAAATAGGGTTGCCAACTCCAGATTGGGAAATTCATGGAGATTTGGGGGGTGGAGCCTGGAGAGGGTGAGGTTTGAGGAGAGGTGGGACCTCCAAACCAGCCATTTCCTCCTGAGTAACAATTTTTGCCAATCTTCAGGTGAGGGCTGGAGATCACTGAAAATTACAACTGCTCTTCAAGTAGCAGAGATCAGTTCCACTGGAGAAAATGGTGGACTCTATGTCATTATACCCTGCTGAGGTCGCCACGGCACATTGACGCTGAGTGCCTAAGGCCTTAGCACTCTCCAAGAGCCTCTTTCTAGAGCTCGTTGTATTTATTTCCACAACGGGCCTTATTTCTAGTTATATATAATACTTGGGGAGGGGTAGACAGAATACATTTCAGAATGGCAGCGGTGTGCAATGGTCAGAATTTTAAACCAGGTATAGAGAAACCCAGTTTTAAATTTTCATTGTTATGAAGCTCATGTGGTAACCTTGGTCCAACTACTCTCTCAGCCTTACAGTTATTGTGAGAATAAATGTTTTAAATAAATAAAAGTGGGTGTGGGCGAGAGAATTCTGCCTTGAACTCCTTAGAGGAAAGATGGGATTGAAGAACGACAACGTGCATTATGGAAATATGCAAATACCTATCATGTAGGGTTTTTTTAAAAAAAAACCTTTGCCATGTAGCTGAAATTAATTGGAGAAAACAGTAGCAGCACATCTAATAAAGTACCTTGTGTATTTTCTTCTTAATAAGACAGAGCAGGCACAGCATCCCTTTCAAGGATATTACCAGTCTATTCAGCATATATCACATATTGCATGCTAAAATGTTGTGCCTTGATTCATCACTAGGCCTTAAATTTAAAATCATTCCAAGTATCTCTTGGCAAGTATATTATTTTTCATGTATTTATTGACTTCATTTATATTCCTTTTGTCCCCAATGGGAACCCAATGAGGCTTATATCATTCTCCTCTTCATTTCTCCTCACAACAATCTCTGAGGGTCAGAGTATGTGACTCGCCCAAGATCATCCTGTGAGCTTCAATGGCAGAATGGAGATTCAAACCAGGGTCTCCCAGATCCTAGTCCAACGCTTTAACCAGTATGCCATTCTGGCTTTCAGACTAATATAAAGTTGTTGAATCACAAACTATCTCATAAAATGTTGACTACAAGTATGTTTAGTTTCCATTCTGGTATTCCTAAAAAGTTCCTTATTTTGAAGATTTTGTACAAAATAAAACTTGGGCAGTAGTAATTTCTTACTGTATATTCCAAACAAATATTATTACACTACCATTTTGTGTTTCAGAGAGAACATGAAGTAGTTTAAACACAAGCTGCCTGAATTCAGTTACTCAGTCAATTCATATTTATGTATTGAAAAATGAAAACCTTTTCTGAGCCCCCCGGGATTGCCTTAGCTGCCCTTACACCACAATCTAACTCTCCTTCATGTCACCATCCTAGTCATTCATCAATTTCTGACATCTTCCCCTACCCAGTCTTGTCTACCCATTGTAAAGTTCAAGCCCTCCAGGCAGAGACTGCATCATCTCAGCATTCCATGAAGTATCTAGTGCCTTGGCAAAAAATAAATGTTATATATAAGGTTAGTAAAAGCTACAGCTTCATTTGGCAGCTTTCCCATTCTTCCACTGCCCTCGATGTACACAGAAGAAAAGACAGGCATTTGCAGGGAAGAAATGGCAGCAAGAATGCAGATCATCAACACATCACTTCTCCTCCACAGTTCTGCTGCTCACCAGTCCCAGCTTGGAGACAGAGTACCCTCATGAGGAGGGGAAGAGGAGGAAAAATGTGTGATGTATGGTACCACAGAACAGATATCATTGAGCACACTTGTTCAGTTCATTTATTCTCTAACAATTGTGGACAAAATTAATACCTATGCAGAAAAAAATGCCATGTGCAGATTCTACAAATGAAAACCGGAATCCACAGAGTGAGTACCGCTGCTCTTACCACTATACCACAGTAGCTCTTCCATAGAGATGCTAGAGATTAAACTTGGGACTTTATGCATGCAAAGGATTGTTCTACCACTAACCCATGTATAATAGCTTTTTCATTACTACTATAAAAATTAAATCAAACTCCAAAATACAGATTTTTAAAATAATTAAAAGTCAAGGTGAATCTTGATTTCCATGTTTTCTCTCACAGATTGTCTTACTGTGTGGCAAAATAGGTTGTGTACTTAGCATACTGGGAAGTTTGTCTGCATATACATAAATGGGAACCAGACATGTAAAATATTCCCAGGATTAGCATGCCACAATGGTGAGCTGACATAGGTACCCAAACATACGCAAATACTTAGATCACCACCTGCTAACCAGGCTAGGCTAGGAGGACATTTGACCTCTTCAATTAATTAAACAAAATCTGTATTTGGGGTATCATATACCCTATAATCTCCAGGATTCAAGTTTTATGCATTGTTCTCCCCTTCTCCCAAGCAATGCCCCCCTTTGTGCAAGAGATATTCTTGAAATTTGGTTTAGGGTTTCAGAAGCTCTTCCACCTAAATCCACATAAACTCCTGCCTCACTGGTTGGATTATATTCATTGGTTTGGTGAATTGTGTACAATGTTCACTAAATTCTCCTGCTTGTGTTATCGAAGTGCCCTTAGCTACCTGTGATTATGTAATAAAATAGTACCAACTATCTTGAGTTTAGATCCCAGTAGAAAGACTACCCATATTATTGATCCCAGGTCTGGATATGAACCATTTTTAGAGATTTTTTTTAGAGATGCAGTAATTATATTCACTTTTCACTGATTGCAAAGACTATTTATATGAAAGATACTAACATTATTTAAGCATTTTAAAAGTTTTATCATTTAAAACACAGTTTGTTTTTGCTGCATGCTTCCTTCCAGCACATATAGCATAACCTGAGGACAATATATTAACAACTCAGATGTAAACAGAGTTCAGTTATGTTCTCCTCCCTATGAGAGTCTCATTGGGACTCTTATCTGTTAACTATGAAGATTATTTTTTTCTAGTTACAAGACAAATCCCTTTTCATCAGTCCCAAAGCAACACCTCTAGGATGATCTCATTCATTCACTGTATAATGTCTGAAAGTAAATATGTTCTTAAGGAAAGATGATAGGGACATCCCTTTCAAAAATGGTCCTTTATTCAAAAGCCTTCATTAAAAATATCTCAAGATTCTATCACCATAATATATAAATCCCCTTTGGTTAATCAACTGAATAAGTCAAATGTACCTGGGGGGGGGGGGGGGGAAAAATATTTTAGCTTGATAGCTATCATGTGAGCTTTGGAATTTCAATTCAAGAAACCAGTTCACTGACACTATATATTAAATACTTATTTATATTGCGATCCCTATTTTGAATTTAAGAAAAACAAAAGTCACTGACAGCAGATAAGGTACAACAAAATGAAACTGATTTTAAAGACTTTATATATTATATAAAGGTGAAGAGTCACATAAGACAACATAGTTCAGTTTCTGAATATATCAATATTCTGAAGGTGTAACTTTATAAGAATCTGGAAAATAGTTAGAAGCTATTGTAATTCTTAAAGAAAAGGTAATATTGATGAAAACCAAATCTGTTCTTTATCAAAGAAGAAAGTATACTAAAAGAGAAGAACAAACTTTAAGGAAATTCATGGTTTATTTGAGAAATCTGCCTTATAAAGCAGCATCTCATGAACAAAGAATAGTTAACAAATGACAGATCTTGTTAAAAATGTGTTAATCCCACTCAATCACCTCCCCCACTCCTAAACATTAACTTCATTTAAATGCATTGAGCATGTCATTACATATAAATTTTCTATTTCAATGTTCTGGAGCCACGTAAATATATAAAACTTCATATTTGTAAAATGTACAGTGTTATCACAAATGATGGAAAGCTATTAAAAAGGGACAATACCAACCAAAATGTAAAGAAAAAACAGCCATTTCTCAATGCCAAATACTGCAGAATCCCTACAGGAGTTCCCATAAAGCTTGAAACGTATTTTTTTACAAAGACTAAATTCCTCTGGGGGTACAGACTTGATTGCATATCCTTCAGAGTCTAAAAACCTACCCATATGAACTGAATTATCCATGACATGTACCTTCAGACGTTTGTAATGTGATATTTCATGTAAATTTAGACCATACCTTGGACATGAGCCGCTGGCAATGTTAAGTTTATTCAGGAGCTCGGATAAGAAAAAAATTCTGACATCCTTGCTAATCTGTAGTCGTTAACATGGAATTTCCAACATAAAGAGCATAAAAGCATTTAATTTGCTGTAGCAAATTAAAGGAAAACAAACTGTGCATTTCCCTTTCCTTTTTCAGTGTCTACTGTTACTCTGGTTTATGCAAACAAAATCAAAAGCTTTCTCAAATCATCTATCTTTTTGAAGATACACACTGCAAATTCCTACAACAGACTGGAAAATGTAATTAATTTTGAGACACTAAATCAAAACAGGTCATATTTCAAGCAATGCTTAACTCCTGTATCACAAAATGCAAGATGAAAACTTCTAAGAAGTATTGGAAATGGATATTATAATAGCCAAGGTAATAATGGACACCAAGGTATTTTAGAAAAAATATCAGCTGGGTTTGACTGAATATACCCTGATTTGATTCAAATCAATGTGTACTTCTGTAGCTTTTATAATTCTGTGTGTGTGTGTGTGTGTGTGTGTGTGTGTGTATGTGTGTGTGTGAAGGGCCGTCAATTCACTTCCGACTCACAGTGACCCTATGAATTAATGTCTTCCAAAACGTCCAATCGTTAACAGTCTTGTTTAGGTCTTGCAAACTAAGGGCCATGGCTTCATTGATTGCGTCTATCTATCACATATTGGGTCTTCCTCTTTTCCTGCTGCCTTCAACTTTTTCTAGCATTATTGTCTTTTCCAGTGGCTCTTGTTTTCTCATAATGTATGATGGTCTCCCCCCTCATGGATCACTGCCTTGTTGTGGCGAGGGGGCTTGCGTGGTTCGATGCAGGTGTGGGGTATACCCAAGACAGACAGGCCACAGCAGAGAACTCAGACCAAGTGTGATCCCCTGGAGAAGGAAATGGCAACCCACTCCAGTATTTTTGCCAAGAAAACCCCATGGACAGTAACAAAAGGCTAAAAGATATGACGCTGGAAGATGAGCCCCTCAGGTTGGAAGGGGTCCAATATGCTACTGGGGAAGAGCAGAGGGCAACTACAAGTAACCCCAGAAAGAGTGAAGCGGCTGGGCCAAAGCTAGGTTCGGACGGAGGTTCGTGACCATCCCAAAGAAAAAGAAATGCAAGAAAGCAAAGTGGCTGTCTGATGAGGCTTTACAAATAGCAGAGGAAAGAAGAAAAGCGAAAGGCAAATGCAAAAAGGAAAGATTTACCCAACTGAATGCAGATTTCCAGAAAACAGCAAGGAGAGATAAGGAGGCCTTCCTGAATGAACAATGCAAAGTAATAGAGGAAAACAATAGAATGGGAAGGACTATAGATCTCTTCAAGAAAATTGTTTTTTTTTTTGGTCAAGAAACTTTTATTTTCTTATTACATTTCACAAATTCAATACATCTTTCTTATAATCAGTTTCCCTTTCCCACTCCCTCCTCTCCAGTGGCTTCCCGCAATGCGTTTCCCCTGTGTTCCAAAAGTCTTGTATATTCTATGATAACAATCTTATTCTTAATATTGATCTAAACAAAGTAAATTTCGTTTTACATCCCAGTTTTTTTCTAAATAAATCTTGAAGTCAACCCATTCCTCAAAAAATTCTTGGTCTTCCTTGTTGTTTAATTTTTTTGTTATTTTATCCATTTCTGCCATGAACAGAACCTTTTGTATCCAATCTTCTATTTCTGGTATTTTCTCTTGTTTCCAGCATTGTGCATAGACCATTCTTGCCGTTGTTATTAAATACCAGAATAGAGTCTTTTTCTTCACATTTAGTTCTTCCATTTTAAGTCCTAAAAGCAGAATCTCAGGTGCTCTTTTAAAGGAAAATTTCAGTATTTTTTGCATTTCGCCGTGAACTTTTGTCCAAAAGTCCACAGCTTTATCACATGTCCACCACATATGGTAAAATGAGCCTTCGTGCTTCTTACATTTCCAACATTTACTAGACATATTTTGATTCATATTTGCTATTTTCTTAGGTGTCATGTACCATCTATACATCATTTTATAACAATTCTCTCTTACATTGGTACACATCGATATCTTAATAGAATTTTCCACAGATATTCCCACGAATCTATTGTCACTTTTGCCTTCATCTATCACTTATAAAAAAAGCAAATCAAAATTGTTAAAAAAGCAAATCAAAATTGAGTCCTCCTCAAAATGTCGGGCGCAAAGCCTCTATGGATTTCGGGGTAGAGTAGGTCAGTTTCTGCAGTTCCGTCTATGCGCTTCCGTGCACATCCGGTTCCTCACCTTAATATCTCCGATCACCTTCCGGTTTCCAGAATCACGTCTAGGCTTCACCCTCTCTGGTTGGTTTCTGCCAGAAGGTTTTCGCTCTTACACTCTGACACCGACCCTTTTTCTTCCCGCGATACCTCCCGTCAGTTTCATTTTCGGCTATGCGCTATCTCTCACTAGCCACAGGAATGTTCAACAATCCTTATTTTTCCGCTTTTACAGTCTTAAAACAACTCAGATTCTTTCCGGAATTAATCACTGGGACAGTTAGCTTGCCACCCGCTCATCCGCTCGTTCAGATTTAAATAACAACAGAGTCTCGGTAAGCGGAACATCTTTGTTATCTAATTTGCTTCTCTTGGGTCATGCATTGCTTCTTTTCACTCACTCACGAGAAATCAAGGGAGCGTTCCATGCAAAGCTGGCCATGATAAAGGACAAAAACGGTAGGGACCTAACAGAAGCAGAAGAGATTAGGAAAAGATGGCAAGAATACACAGAAGAACTATACAAGAAAGACCTCGATGTCCTTGACAACCACGACGGTATAATCACTGACCTCGAGCCAGACATCCTGGAATGTGAAGTTAAATGGGCCTTAGAAAGCATTACTAACAACAAAGCTAGTGGAGGTGATGGTATCCCAGCTGAGCTATTCAAAGTCTTAGAAGAGGATGCTGTTAAAGTTCTGCACTCCATTTGCCAGCAAATTTGGAAAACGCAACAGTGGCCACAGGATTGGAAAAGATCAGTATACATTCCAATCCCAAAGAAGGGCAATGCCAAGGAATGTTCAAACTATCGCACAATTGCACTCATATCACACGCTAGCAAGGTCATGCTCAAGATCCTACAAGCTAGGCTTCAACAGTACGTGGATAGAGAACTACCAGAAGTACAAGCTGGGTTTCGAAGAGGTAGAGGAACTAGAGATCAAATTGCCAACATTCGCTGGATTATGGAAAAAGCAAGAGAGTACCAGAAAAATATCTACTTCTGCTTCATTGACTATGCTAAAGCTTTTGACTGTGTGGATCACAACAAACTATGGCAGGTCCTTAAAGAGATGGGAGTACCAGACCACCTCACATGTCTCTTGAGAAACCTGTATAAGGGCCAAGAAGCGACAGTTAGAACCGGATATGGAACAACTGATTGGTTTAGCATAGGAAAAGGAGTACGACAAGGATGTATATTGTCGCCTTGCTTATTTAATATATATGCAGAGTACATCATGCGAAATGCTGGCCTGGATGAATCACAAGCGGGAATTAAGATTGCTGGGGAAAAGATCAACAACCTCAGATATGCAGACGATACCACTCTAATGGCAGAAAGTGAAGAGGACCTAAAGAGCCTCTTGCTCAGGGTAAAAGAGGAGAGCGCAAAAGTGGGCTTGAAGCTCAACATCAAAAAAACTAAGATCATGGCATCCGGCCCCATCACTCCTTGGCAAATAGAAGGGGAAGTCGTGGAAGTAGTGACAGACTTCACGTTCCTGGGATCCCAGATCACCGCAGACTGTGACAGCAGCCATGAAATTAAAAGATGCCTGCTCCTTGGGAGGAACGCGATGGTGAACCTAAACAGCATGATAAAAAGTAGAGACATCACCCTGCCAACAAAAATACGCATGGTCCAAGCAATGGTATTCCCAGTAGTCATGTATGGCTGCGAGAGTTGGACTATAAGGAAGGCCGAGCGCCGAAGAATAGATTCTTTTGAACTATGGTGCTGGAGAAGACTCTTGAGAGTCCCTTGGACTGCAAGAAGATCAAATCAGTCAATCCTAAAAGAAATCAACCCTGACTGTTCCCTGGAAGGCCAGGTAATGAAACTGAAGTTCAAATACTTTGGCCACCAAATGAGAAGGGAGCACTCACTGGAGAATACCCTGATGCTGGGAAAGATTGAAGGTCAAAGAAGACGGGGATGGCAAAGGATGAGATGGTTAGACAGTGTCATAGATGCAACGAACATGAAATTGAGCAAACGTCTGAGGACGGCGGAAAACAGGAGGGCCTGGCGGGATCTTGTCCATGGGGTCGTGAAGAGTCGGACTCGACTGTGCGACTGAACAACAACAACAACAACGGTCTCATTTTAGTCATTTTAACTTCTTCTTTTTTAAAATTATATGTATTGGGGTTTTATGCTTTACAGACAAACATACACACAAATCACGACTAACATATCTTATCTCGATACATCACATTGACCCAGAAAAAAAAAAAATTTTCAATATACATAATCAATTTCTGACTTCTCGCTAATTTTAGCCATATCATATAATAACATCTCATGATTCTTGCTACTAACTTTGTTCTAATTTGCCACTCCATTCTCCTATCTAGGCATCAGAACACCTTTTTATAAATTCATCTGCTGAATCACTTGTGCTCATTCCTTCTATTTGGAGTAATCCGTCGCATAAACCTTTAAGAAGAACTCCAATCGTGGGAAATTGTAGGAATTTCTGTCAAGCATCATGTTCGTCCGTCTCAAAAGATTATTTAATATATCTATTGCCACCATTCCAATTCCAATTCATGGTAATATGTTCAAAACCCAACTGTCAAAGTTCCTATATAACCCTATTCTTCGACTTTTGGCATTATTAAATTCCTCAGCAACCACAATTTTATTACATATTGTCCCTACCATACCTGCCAAAAAATAAATACATATTAATCATAAACGCTAACTTCACATTCTCAATTTTCAAAACAAAATTTCAAGTATACTGTTTTTTTACTCTCCACTCCTAGTTCCAACCCTCAATTTATTACACGCTCACAAACCAAAACAAAACAGAATTCCCTCACCGGCACTGAATTTTATAACTATAAACACTTCATTTAATCCTAATAATTATTATTTTCATTACCGGCAATCAAATTCGTTTCCAAATACAATTTCATTACACATTAATCTTAAACAATAACTGTGCATTCTAACAGAGTTTCGCATACACAGGGTTTTTTTTGCTCCCCAATCATATCTCCAACACTTATTTTATAACATCCCTCTTTGTATATATATATAAAAAAACAATAACAAAGCAAAATTCCCTCTCCAAACGTAATTTAAACATTTCATTAAATCCTAAAAATTATTACTTCAATAAAATTCATTTCCAATTATAAATAGATAATCAGAGCAAACTTTCAAGACAAATGATCACCCCACCAGTCTTCATTACTCACCTAAAATTCCCAACACCACAACCATGTTACATCTCCAGTTAATTCATAGCATAGTTATCAGGACACTATTACTAATACTCTACCATCTCCTCTAAGATTCTCAATAACAATATAAAAAAAAGAGGAGAGAGACATATAAAAAAGAAAAAACCAATTTGGTGTTTTACAAACACAGTCCTCCTGGTAGTCCAATTCCCTTCTGTCTTGATTTTCCATATTCTCCTCCCAATGCCGTCTGTTCTTAAACTCCTTCGTTTCTATTTCTGAATTGATTCTTCCGTGTCCCCCAGTATTTGGTTGCCTAAAGTTCCTGGATTTCTTAGCTTCCCTCTTTAATTTCTTCCCTCTGTTGACCTTCTTCCTTCTTTTCCATGTTGGGTCTAACAAAGTTATTGTTTTCTTTTTTACTCGTAACTTGGCTGTTCTTTGCTCCTTCAAAACATCCTTAAAGCTGTCTGCCTTCTGTATTCTTTCCTCTGTAAAAAAGCGCTGTGTAGCCTGTTGATCTCTCTCCTGTTCCGCCTCCTGCACTTCCTCTTGCCCTTGCGCTTCTTGTACTATTTCTTTATGTCCCTTCACTTCCAATAGCATTACTTAGAACAGTTTCACAAGCCAATTTAAATGCCTGCTTAATTTCCTCCGCTAATACTTTTTGAAATTCTTCCCACGAAAAATCGCCAACTGTTGTTTTTCCTTCCATTGTTCACTTCTATAACCTCCCTTTCACAGATCCTTTCTCTCATACTCCCGAACAAGTTCAATTATACTGTAACTCTTAAGAGGTGATGATACTCTCCAAAGGCAATTACTTCTTACCCCATTAAACTCGTCATTCATAGTTCCCTAGTAAATTTATTGTGGCCACTTCTTCCATAAAAGGGGCAATATCCATCAGGGGTAATCCTTTCAGCTCCAGCAACCTGTCAATGCGATGTATCTTCCCAAGGAAAAAAAAAACTTTAAAAACAGACCGGGTGGCAGCGTCTCAGAAGAAAACGGCAGCCATGTTCTTTCCTTGTCAATCACTTCGGCTTCGGGGCTGTTCTGGGCACACACCCCCGCCCTGCCGATTGCGGAGTGGGGCCAGAAAGATGCCCCCTGCTCTAGCTCCCACCACCGGGGTGCTAGTCGAGCTCTCCCGACATGCAGGAGGCTCGAACAAAGTGAAAGTAGTTCGGGCGGGGACGGAGCAATCCAAGCTCCCGCCCGCCCGTCGATGCGCCGTATCGGAAGTTCTAGTCATTTTAACTTCTAGGGAGATTCTGTCTTATTTGATCTAGACTTATTTGTCTTTTTGGCAGTCCATGGTATCCATAAAACTCTTCCAACAACACATTTCAAATGAATCAACTTTCTTGTACACATATTCATACTGAGTATTCTTGTACCTGAAACCTGAAGTAAATCTGCACTGATATAAAGGATTTCCTTCAGCATAATGGGACTTCCATGACTCTCCCCTCCCCCATGTAGTCCAAAATAATCCACAAAATGCTGCTCTGGTGAAGGGGACAGGGAAAATCACATGTATGCAGTAGAAAGAGAAAACTGGTACCTCTCCCAGTTTACTGAGGCTGTGATTCAACCAAAGCTAAACACTACTTGAATCACACAAGTAGAATGGAGTGAGAAGAATGGGTGATACTTCAGCCTGCAAACTGGAACCTGAAGTAATAGCAACAGACCTGGCCTTCACCATCTGAAGGCCAAGTACACTGCCAAAAGGAAATAATTGGCAATAGACAAGACTTCTGAAGACCAAATCTACCTCCCATTATTTAGACCCCTCTCCCTCCATAGCTGGGGAGCGGCATATTTGCCCTTTTAACTTTAAAGGGACATTATTTGGCCCCCCTATTGAAAATATCTGACCTTCCCATTGTAAATATTGGTCCTTTAAAGTTTAAAGGTATGCCCTTTAAAGTTTAAAAGATGAAGTGGTGGCTGTCACTCAGCTGACTCACCCAGGATACTCAGTGCTTCATCAACCATGAATAGGAAGACGGGGTGGGGTGAGGGGACAATTCTTCTCCGAGATTCTGTCTCCATCAAATGGCTTCCTGCACCAAACATCGCCGGCATTGAATGTGTAGGCCTGGCATAGAGTGCCAGGGAGAGGGTGGTAGTCTTGCTGGTTTACCGTTCGCCTAGCTTACCAGCTGACTCCCTGCTGAAGCTGGCTGGGGTGGTAGCAGAGTGGGTCTTGCATTTCCCCAAACTGACAGTTTTGGGGCACTTCAATGTCCATGTCAACACTGCCTTGTCTGATGCCTCCTTAGACTTTATGACTGCCATGGCATCATAAGGACTCTCTCATGTTGTATTGGCCCCTACACAGAGAGAGGCCACACACTGGATCTGATCTTTTGTGCAGGCATTGATCTGGATTCCGCGGTTCTTTGAGAACTGGTGCCATGGACTGACCATTACCTTGTGAACGTTGGTTTGTGATTTGTCTCTTCCCTCTATGGGGCACCTAGCTTATTTATGCTCGCCCACAGAGACTCATGGATCCAATTGGATTCCAGAATGCTCTGAAAGATTTGTCTGGCTCTGCCAGCAGCTCTCTTGATTAACTCAATGATGCCTGGAATCTGGGTCTTCAGGAGGCTGTTGACCAAGTTGCCCCTCGGCCCCCTTTCACCCCGGTGCTACCTTGGCTCCCTAGTATACGGATGAATTAAAGACGGTAAAAAGGGGGCTTAGACGACTAGAGTGGTGCTGGTGACAAACTTGTGATGAAGCAATGAGAGCACTTTATAGAGCCTGCCTGAAGGCCTATGAAGTGCCAGTGAAGGCAACAAAGTGCTCTACTTTTCTGCCTCCATTGCATCTGCCGCGTCACATCCACCTCAATTGTTTAGAGATATTAGGCAACTGATCCACCCCTTCGGTGGCTCCAAAAGTAGATGAAAATTTGGCTATTAGCTGTAACACATTTGCACCATTCTTTTCAGATACTCCCTCACCCAGACTTGGCTGCCAGATGGGGCCCTGTGTGCACATCCAGTTCCAATTTTTTGGACTCTTTCAACCCACTCTCCCAGGTGGATGTTGACAGAGTCCTATTGGCTGTGCAGCCTACTACCTGCTCCTCGGATCCCTGCCCTTCCTGCTTGCTGAAAGCCTCCAGGAAAGTGGTAGGAGGAGCCATGGGAAACATTATAAATCATCACTCTCCTGGGGCTTTTCCCCTGGCTCCTTCAAGGAGGCAGTGGTGACACCCCTCCTGAAAAAGTCATTGTTAGATGAGAGGGACCTAGCCATTTACCTCCCAGTATCTAATCTTCCATTTATGGGAAAGGTGATTGAGCGAGCAGTGGCTGAAGAGCTCCAGAAATTCCTGGATGAGACATTTGCCCCAGATCCCTTCCAATCCAGCTTCCATCCACTGGGATGGAGACAGCTCTGGTTGCTGATGATCTCTAGATACACCCTGATGCAGGTGGGATGGCACAACTGATCCTGTTGGATCTGTCTGCTGCCTTTGACACAACAGACAATTTGGTCCTGGTCAAGCACCTAGCCTCCCTAGGTGTGAGGGGCACAGCCTTGAGCTGGTTCTCCTCATTCCTCCAGGGTCGGTCCCAGAGGGTAATCATGGGTGGAGAGAAGTTGTCACCACAAGCCCTAACCTGTGGAGTTCCACAGGGGTCAATTCTTTCCCCAATGTTATTTAACAGCTATATGCGTCCTCTGGCAGAAATTAGCAGCAGGTTTGGAGTGGGGTGCCATCAATATGCAGACAACCCCCAGCTCTACCTCTTATTTAAGGAGGGATAGGTAGCTGGAATTCTGGTCTTGGCCTCCTGCCTAGATGCAGTGGTGGAATGGCTAGGTGAGAGTTGGTTGAAGCTAAATCCATTTAAGAGATTATGTGGCTGGGGAACCCCGGACCACTGGGATGACCACTTCTACTGAACTTTAATGGAGTCCATCTTTCTACAGTCAACTTGGTCAGGAATTTAGGAGCAGGACTTGATTCTTTGCTCTCCATGGACAAATATGTGTTCTCGGTGACAAAGACTGCATTTTACCATCTACGCTGGGTCCATCAACTGGCTCCCTATCTGTCTCGGGAGGACTCTGCCACAGTAATTCACTCAATAGTCACCTTGAGACTGGACTACTTGTTGCCCTGCAAGGCGCTTATAGCGCTCTTATGGACATTGTTCATAAGTGATAAAAACTGGACTGTGCAAGTAGTGTGTAAAAGGGACTGAACTGTGTGGTGACCCAAGTAACAGACACACAACCAGAAGAGGGAAGCCTTCCTTTGAGATGATGTGCCTACGGTTCCCTGAGGTTACCTGCCCTCTTACCTGCTGTAAAATGGACCAGCTCCCTAGCCACATGAAGCACCGAAAGCCAGACAGATGCCATACCAAGGCAGCAGACCAGAGACATGAGATCCAAACGCCATGTGGAAGCTTCTTCCTTGCATGCGCAGGCAGCATTCCCCTTCCCCCACCCAGCCTCACCTAGCTGAAACTACAGCCATGAGTGTTATGTAGTGGGTAGCCGCATGGATGAACGACAGACTACGATGTGGTGCATAGCACGCTTTATTAGCACACAACAAGACAAAAGACAAACGGCCGGCAGGCCAACTATATACACACCTGGGGACCGCCCCTGGTCACCGTTGGTGGGTTCAAATCTCCCGCCACGGATCCCATTGGTTCCCCAGAGGAGGGACTAGGATCCTAGTCCCTATTGTTGTTCGGACTGAAGCTAGGGCATATGCGCTGACCTCCGGTGGCGGTCCGCGGACACTACACCCCTCCCCCCATAGTCCGGACCTTGCCCTATGAAACATAGTCTTTCAGGTACGCTGGAGGCTGACGTGCCCTTGCTGAGCGTCTGGGTCCCTGTGCTGGGGCCTCGGGAGGCCTGACCTCCGGGGCGGGTGCTACCGGTGGCGCCGGGGCTTCCGCGGCCGCAGGTTCGGGCTCCGGGGGCCTCTCTTCGGCAGACGGGGGCTGGGTGCCCCGGAGTGAGTTCTCTGGTGCAGGCGGGGTGACATCCGGGGCCTCCGGGGAGTCCTCCTCTGGTTCAGTCTCCTGTCTCGGTGCCTCTGCCTGCCCATGGTCTGGAAGCATACGCCGCCTGAGCTGGTCGATGTGCCTCCTGAGGATCTGGCCGCATTCTGTGGACCCCTCATACATGACGGTGCCCGTCGGCCTGACGATGCGGCCCGCGAGCCACTTAGGTCCCCTGCCAAAGTTCTCGGCAAACACCGGCTCCTCGGGGAAGAACCCGCGGGGTGCTTCCCTCTGCTCCGTGGGGTTTCGTTGGGCC
>NW_015161964.1:420821-448250 GCF_001447785.1 Gekko japonicus
CCTCCTAGTCCCTCGCGACGGCCTGGCTCAGTTGCGGCTGCATCCCACCTTCGTCGCCACTGTTATGTAGTGGGTAGCCGCATGGATGAATGACAGACTACGACGTGGTGCATAGCACGCTTTATTAGCACACAACAAGACAAAAGACAAACGGCCGGCAGGCCAACTATATACACACCTGGGGACCGCCCCTGGTCACCGTTGGTGGGTTCAAATCTCCCGCCACGGATCCCATTGGTTCCCCAGAGGAGGGACTAGGATCCTAGTCCCTATTGTTGTTCGGACTGAAGCTAGGGCATATGCGCTGACCTCCGGTGGCGGTCCGCGGACACTACAATGAGATAATCAAGGAATGTCCATGACAATGGCCGCATGAGTCATCATCCCTCCAGGTGCCACTGCCCTGCCCAGAATTGCTAGATCTCAACATTGTCCACTCCCTTAGACCCTTCCCCCTGAGCCCAGGTTCAATCAGCATGTTTTGGGGATGGACCAGCAGGTGGTGTGCCAGGGGATGTGGCCAGCTTAGCCCACCCCCAAGCCCCCTCATAAAAGAGGGCACCCAGCCATGTGCTCTCTCTCTCTCTCCTGACCTTTATACCCACCCTAACTCCACGACTCTCAAGTTTTATGCAGACAGAGTCTCCACATGTCTCTGCTGGTTCAGGACACGACCCTATTACCCCATAGTCTCCCTTATTTTTCCTAAGGATCACTTCATCCCACCGAGGACAGGTAAAGTATTACCCCTCAACGATTATCCTGCTAATGCAAATGTGCTATCCTCTTCTCTCTAATGTTCCTAGACCTGTGCATTTGTGAGTGTGTTTGAATTATTGTATGCTTGTGAGATATCGTCAGTAAATGAAACCATTTTATACTGAAGCCAGCCTTTGCGTCTATTTCTGGTGCATTTGGAAGAAGCGGGACCCCTAATTTGTCCATTGCCTCATGTAAAATCAGAATTTCCCAAAGAAAAGTAATAGTTTGTGGCAATTTGGCTAACATACTGTAATGTGCTCTATGCATTACAGTAGTCTTTGAAGATGCTTTGGAAGCTGCAAGTGCTCCAGAACGCAGCTGCCAGATTGCTGACAGGAGTGTCCTGGTCAGCACATGTAACACCTATCCTACAGCAGCTGCACTGGCTCCCAATTAGTTTCTGGTGAATGATCCTCCCTGTCTTCTCCAGTCTTTATCTTGGCATTTATTGAAGGTCCCTGATCCCAGAACTGCCCACCTTGTGTTAACAAGGGCAAGGGCCTTCGCAGTCATGGCCCTGTCCTGTGGAACCAGCTGCCCGAACAGCTGCATGCCCTGCGGGACTTCCCTAGGTCCCACAGAGCATGCAAGGCTGATCTTTTTCAGGCGGCTGGTATATTTCAGCTGTGTCCTCACCATCCAGGCATCCTACCCTGCTTGATAGGGGAAAGATTTTAATGTAGATAGAGTTTATCCATTTCATATTTTGAAGATAATTGATTATATCTCGGTATTGTTTTTATTGGTGTATTTTATTTGCTATTAGCCGCCCCAAGTCCCATGCAGGGGAGAGGAAGTGGGATATAAATTTGATAAATAAACAAGGGTGTTCTGCTACAGAGTGCTCCCTCTTCCCTAGTTGCTTCTGCCTCCCCAACAGGATTTCCAAGTCTGATATTATTGGAATCCAGAAACATGCTGGGGAGGGAAGAGCAGTAGTAGATATTTAGAATATTGGGCATCTTATCACGTTGGTAATATCTGATTGCATATTCCTAGTAAATACACAAAATAGAAACACAATTAAGAACATCAATGAAATCACAGAAAAGAACACAATCTAATTTTTACAAGTAAGCTTTTAAATAGTGGCTGCTTATAAATTTCTGCCAAAGCATGCCAATGGTTTGGAAGACAGTTTGAGAATGTTTTGGGGAAGGAATTTTGTTGTTTTAATGCTTGTAAATTTTAGATTGTTACTTTGTATGATGTGAAAAGGACAAGGCATATGGTACATAGCAGAAATCTCAACCTGAGACAATTAACATAACAGTATAATGGATATTGCGAGAGTAGGACAGATGGATGAGGGGACAGTCACATACTCTCTATGAAAAGGAGAATGCGATGAGACCGTGGGTTGTAAAGTACTGGGACTGACCTATTAAAAAGCCAAAGAAGCATTTCGGATTTGGGTGTTAGTGGGTAGGAATTTAGGATCACTACTGAGGAGTTTCTGGAGATGGTATCTTGGCTTCTATAATTAGTATAGTTTATATATTTGTTATAGTATTTTTGTATTTTATGACATTTGGATTTTATTATTAATAATATTATTATGCTTCACCCCTCAGAAGAGGGTGTAATTCAAATACAATAACACAGCAATAATTAACAATAATGCATTCACTAAACATTAGACTACTGAAGGAGATAGTAAAGTTGGTAAAAATAAAAACACATATTTCTGATTCTTCCAGTAAATGGAATATGGTGGATTGCCTTATCACTCTTTACTACATTATATTTCTGAAATGGCAAAGGTAATTAGAAGAGAAAACCCATGAGAGTCTTCTGAAGTATCACACTTGGAGTGTTTAAAGTGTCAGGTTCAGAAACTAAAAGGTTGAAAGTCTGGGGTTGGGTTTTGTTTTGTTTTTTTGAGAAAGTCAATGTTATTTTTGTCAGCTAACAAACAAAACATCTGTTTTCACATTTGGGAGGGGACAGTAAAGGGGAAAGTGAATTAGTTATCAATCCACCTAAGTTTACCTTTCTAAAATATAACATGAACATAATGTAGCTGTGTTTGCTGCATAGCTTCACTCTCATATCTAAAGGGAGGGGGGAAGCAGAGGAGCTTAAATTTCTCACTCTTCCTCTCAATCAATATTTGAGGCCAGTTACATCTCTAGAGCCCTTAATGGCAGGAATTCCTGGAGCCAGCAAATGAGTAATGTTAAACCTATGATTAGATGATGAGGCCATCAAAACACACTAGACCCTAATGCTGCATTCCACTTTATCCTTGTGAACTGCAGTTAAAGCAAAGGGCACAGTAGAAGGTATTTAGAAGTTCTTCTTGCCCTAGGAAAAATGCAGTGGCTTTAATGGATGCTTCAGAATTCCTCTTGAACCCAAGACTTAACCATTAGGTAACAATTTTTTCAAACTGTCTCCAGGAGTTTTTATAGCTCAACCCTGTAATAAGGATTTCTGCCAAGGACATGTTTTCTTTAGGCTTTCCCTTGCCAATAACCAGGCTGTGTAACAACAAAAAGACCTAATTATTTCCTTGTGGGATCCAAATCGAAGAAATGCAGCCTGCAGACCAGCAGACAGCAGGTAAGTCAACAAAATACCCCAAACTAATTGTAATTATTACTTGCTTTCAACTACAACTATTTAAACTAGTTTGTGCCTACAAACTGTTATTACAAAGTAAGAGGAAAACCAGAGTTCAGTCTACAGAGAAATTAAGACATAATATGCAATTAAGAGTAATACTTCATATTGACAAGAAACACTACTTTTTATGTGAAAATTGTTCTGAGGAATATATCTTCATTACAAAAAATGGTAATAGAAAAACAGATATTAGACTAATATTTGCAGAACTACATACGCTTAATGTATTAAAAAGCGCACAAAATAAGATTTATTGTTGATTTACAATGACAACAGTGTCTCACACCCAGATTTCTGAAACTAAAGTTCCCTTATTATGTGCATTTTATGCTCACTCTATAATATACATTTATCACCTTTAACTAAATATCGTCCTGTTGCCTTTCTAAGTTTTCTAGGTTGCTCACCCAGGATACAGCAGCCTATTGTAGCTCACACTAAGTCAAGTTATGAATCTCATACATTGTCAGATGTCGCAGCAACCCTAACTGGCTTGCAATTGTGTTTTTACAAAAGTGAGTGAGAGGGAGGGAGAAACATACTAAAGAAGCAGAATAATTAACAGCCCATTAACAAGATTTTAAAAGGCTGGTTAAATGGTTTTGACTTACCCAGTTAATAATTCTGTTTTATTAAAATTCTAATAATTGTACATTACATAGGTATTATATCTCTACACCCCAAGATCAGCATATGAAGTTATCTCTGTTCTACAAACAGTTGGTATATTTAAAAGGGGTTTTTTTGCATTTCAATCTGCCAGATCAGTAGTTGTATTTAACACAGAGTAATGAATAGTAACTACTCATGTATCCAACAATATAAACAAATGAAAAATGCATTATGGCTAAATTTAGGACACATCTTACCTGTGAACAAAGCAGCATAACAAGTTCAACTACTGAAGTACTTGACTTCATGCAAACTAGACCTGTAACAAAAAGAACCACAAACATTAATTCTATTAAAGTCTCAAGATCAGCCACAATAAAGCTGAATCTTTTCAAAATATGGAACTATTTAGAGTGAATTCAAATACTCAAGGCTTGACATTTTTAGTCCTATAAGGGTAATATTAAAAATCCTAGCTAATAATCATTAGCAAAATTGTATATGTTTTAAATCAGAAAAAGAGGTACAAAAATGTACTAGAGGGAATGAGAAAACAAAATCCCAGTGCACATTTGTAATTTTTATAATGAAACACAATGCAAATATTATAATGATATAACAATGTGCAATGCAATAAAGTGCATTGGGGCTTTGTATTAAGTAAACAAATACAGAAGTACAGCCTAGGGCTCTGTTTTTCTCCATCACACATGCTTAATACGTTCACTGATAAACAATATGTTTAACTTATGTTTTTGGACATATTCCATCAAAAGGAATATGCAGTTTAAATTGCTTTCTGCTAAAATTATAGGAGGGAGAAAATGGAAAGTTACGGTAAAAATAGCTTACATTCTGCAAGCACAGATCCATGTTCTTGGCTGCTACTGGAAACCCCCCAAGAATGATTCAAAAAAGAGACAACACAACTGCCACAGTGCAGCATCCTTCCCAGGTGTGGATCACTAGGTTTCTTTTGGAGTATTGGGTTCCTTACTTCATATCTTGTGCTTTGATTATTTGGTGTAATAATGCGCAATATTAAGACCTTTCTAATAATCAGAGAGTCTTGGACTAGATGGGCACCAAATTTCAGCTTTTTCACAGAGAGGAAATATCTGACTTATTTGAAGGTACATGCTCCCTTATTATGGAGAAGGGGGTGGGATATCATTTTTAGACTTTATCAGTAATCAATTAGTCCAAAGCTGTATGTGTACTATGATTCAGCAAGCATGAGAACAGCATAATTAGTCTGGGAAGCATTCATATCCACCATTCTGAGGAACATGCACCAACATGTACCTTTCCCCCTGTAGCTGGTTGAAGTATGTCAAGGGCAACAGAACGCCCATAGTCTAACATTCCATTCCCATGCTCCTGAACTGCTCTCAACATAAAGAAAACAATTTTCAAACTTTTGTATTAATCAAGATGTCTTGGGCTATATATGTATCCAATTTCAGCTTTAGAGCTAGCAGAAATATATCTGGGGTATACCTCATGCTCTAATTTTGTGGGAGAGGTACAGACAGGGTACTTTTAGATGGTAAGCAGAATAGCTTGGATTATGCATCTGCATCCCTTCAGGTTTCTACTAATATGCAATAGTTTTGATACTCCATGTGAGAGTCATTCAGTGAGATTCAAGCATTCTTGCATACATGACACAGCGAATTCCAATATTTCATTATGATAACTATATTATCCCAGAAGAGATAAAGCACCAAGCCTTTTTGATAAGCTGCAAAAATATAGAGAGCCCTAAATATTTTCCACAATGAGGCAGATAATGGCAAACCACCTCTGAAAGTCTCTTGCCGAAAACCCTACGGGGTCGCCATATGTCAGCTGTGACTTGATGGCAAAAAACAACAACCAACATTCAATTTCTATCCCAAATGGACATACCCTTTCTAGTTACAGCAGACAGGAAAGTTGCTTGCCCTGTAACTTTCCAGTAATCGAGGAGATATCACAAGCATTTTAAATTAAAGTGACATCTTTGTTAAACATACATAACTTAATAGAATAATAATATCTTAAAGCTTTGCCAACACAGATTTACTATTTCAGAACTGCAAGTTTCCATTAAGAAAAAGGATCACTATTACATTAAAGTCCCAGATGCATAGAAACAAATGTGTTGTTTGCTTAGTGTGAGCTATGTATAAAGAGGCAAGTGAATTCTGAACTTTTAAGAAGGATGGATTTCAAATGAACAACTGAATATAATATGATTAGAAGGATGGGATTAAACAAGGCATGTATACTTTTCTGGAAAGTAAAACAATTCCTTTAACAAAATCATGGCATACAGCTCTAATTTTTAATCACTTTGCAGAACGATTCAAACAGGCATGAACAAAGAGCCACTGGAGACAAAAGTGCTCCTACACAGTAATATGTATATTTATTACAGGTAATGAACAAACACTCTTTTATGCCCACTTTGCTAACAACCCCATCTTATTGTACTATAAGACAGAACAAGCTGTAGGAAGCCAGTAGCATTCTACTCTATCAGATTTACAAGGAGACAGTTAATTAATGAAATAAGAGGTGGATGTAAAAATCTCATTTAAAGAGACAATCGCAGTAATTGATCAGCTTCTCTCATGCTCAATTGCTAGAGAATCAAAAAGATTAATGGGACACTTATCACCTGCAAACCACATTAACTATTAGCCACCTGACAAAGAAGAGCTAAACAGAAGGCAATAAGCTCAAAATCATTCATAACTAGCATGATTGTAGCTACTACTGCATGAGTTACATTGTCTTAGTGCTCACTGACTTAGAAGGAGGCATAACTCTGCTTAAGTAAGCACTGCTAGTTTAATAGTTCATCATTTTGACTAATACCAAAAAACTCTCCTTAGTCTTGGGCCTTTTCATACTTGCTGCCACAGTCCTGTAATCCTTTCTCCATCCCCTGCAATCTTACACAGAACACTACCAACACTACTAACATTTACAAGAAAAGGTATTTCCACATATTAAACGTAAGAACAAGCCTTAAGGAAACTGTAGCATTTGTGGATGCTAGGCAACATTTTGAAACCCACAGCATAGCCCAACTTGCTCAACAAAGTGATGCACTGCCTGATAATGCCATAATGACCTTTAACTGTACATTGAGATAACCTTTCCCTTACTATTTTTTCTTCTGGGGGATGGGCCTCTTGAGGAACTTGAACAGGTGAAAAGTCACATTTGCCAACACAGACATTCTTCCCTGTTCTTCCCAGTTTCTGATGCTATCTCCTCTCTGCACTAGTGAAACAGTTTAGAAGGAAGAGGGGGACTTTGTGGAACATTGTTTTATATATCCTAGAGACTTTATAGTCTCCTGTACATATATTCCCACAGCTTGGATGTTTTATTCTGTGACCCTATCTGAACAATGTGTTAGATGTTGTAAACTCAAGATAACCAACATAATGTGCCCAAAGCACAAAAACATCAATGTAAGAACAATGGAAAACACAAGAGTAATGAAAGATAAAAACAGCAGCTGGCCATGCAGAATGGATACAACTGTACTTTATCAGAGATTTTGCAGTGGGTATTAATACAGCTTAAAGAAGATGAAGAGATCATTAGCAATGACCTGTAGCCTAACAAGAGTACTTAACTGAAGTCAGAGCAAGTTTTATCTATACCAATTCAAACTGAGGATCTGGATTACCCAATTATGACAAAGCTCAGAACCCAAAAGAGCTCGTCGTTTCTGAATTCCTCATGTTCAAGGAGGGGCTGAAAAGAATATAGTTAGATGTCCTAAGAACAAAGGCTCAGAGAAGGATAGTACAAAAAAACAACACCCAACAAAGAATGGGGAATCTCGGGCCTATGAGCAAACTGTAGAAAAGGATAGGAAGAAGAGAACTCAATCCAAACTCTTTTCCAACAAACCAAATGACACTCTGGTCTGAAGGGAGTGTGTAAAAAGATACCCTCTTCTTACTGCAGGCCTCTTTATCATTCTCACCGTTATTCCTGGAAATCCCCTGATAAAAGAGCATTTCAAGGGTACTTCCTTTTACCTTACTGTTCTTATTTATTAATTATTTGGGCTTATAGACCACTCTCCCCTGTGCACAGGGATCAGGGTGGTGAACAACATATCAATAAACACATTTACAATCAAAATTAAAAACAGTTCAAACAGTGATACAATAATTAATTACAATAACTAATAACAGATGGTATTTAGGACCAATTTGTGTCCTTACCCCATGTGGGAAGAGGAGAGGAAAAGAGGAGATTGAAAGCAACTGCTGCAGTTCTCAACCATAGGACTGACAGAACATCTCTCTTACAGGCCCTGCAGAACTGCATTAAATCCCGCAGGGCACAGATGTCATTTGGCAGAGAGTTTCATCAGACCAATACCAGGGCCAAAAAGGCCCTGGTCTGGTTGAAGACACCTGATTAAAAATTACTTTGTCTAAGATCAGACTATAAAAGCATATCTACTATACATACATATGATGGGGAAATACTTTACAACTGAAGACCAAACGTGTTTCGGCCCCTAAGGGCCTTCCTCAGTGGTCACTATTATCTATATATTCTAGACACACATTCAAAGACCTGTTACAGAGTTTTAGTACACATATAATTAAACCGGATGTTGTTTCCTTGTATACTTATAATTGGACTCCTGGTATTAGTGATGGGCCATAGGTATAGCCATATCACCTCCACAACTTACTCTGGTAACAGCGATTTTGTAGGTCTGAATGTGTGTTCCTCCATCAAGGTGAAAATTCTAACATCACCTTGATGGAGGAACACACATACCTTTCTCTCAGATCAGATCAAATTTCATACTCCAATAAAATATGTTCTAAGGACTCAAGCTCAACAGATCCACATTAACAAATTGTCTGGATAAGTTGAGCCTGTGAACAGGCCTTCCAATATAGCCAAGAGAAAATAATTTCACTGAGCAAGCATGAATGCTCTCCTGTAATGAGAGATCATTAGGTCTTTTAAATAGCACAGAATAGCACAAGAGAAATCCAAAGAATGCTGGTGAACATACATGCTGTGCCTCAATAAGGTACTTCTTTATTGCAAAGGAAAGCAGTAGCCAACCCAGTGTTTAAAAGGAACTGACAATAAGCAAAAAAGTGAAGTGTAGAGCTGAATCAGATATAAATCTGTTTAATAGACTATGACAAGAAGGGGGACCCACAATACTTACGGGGGGGGGAGACGCTCCATGGGAGAAGCAGCCGCAGGTGAGCCTTCTCCCCTGCCCCCCATCCCTGGCACTCATGGCGAGACTTGACCTTGGCCCGCCAAGCTTCCCCCTCCCCTAGCAGCAGCAGCTGGCCCACTGAACTTCCCTCCCCCGGCGGTCCGCCCAGCTTTCCCCCTTCCCCCCTTGGTGGCAGCGGCAAGGCCTTGCCGGCCTACCGAAATTTCTCCTGCTCTCCCTCCCTCCTCCCCCCCAGGCAGTGAGGTCTCACCGGCCCTCCAAACTTTCTCCTCCCCCCCGGCAGCGTCGGCAAGGCTTTGCCAGCCCGCCAAGCTTTTCCCCTTCCCAGCCTGCCAAAATTTCTCCTTCCCTTCCTTCCTCCCCCTGGTGGCGAGACCTCCTTGGCCCACCCAACTTTCTCCTTCCTCCCCTGCCAGTGGCAAGGCCTCGCTGGTCAGCCAAGCCTTCTCCCCCCACCCCTCTCCCTCTGCCGAAGTCATTCCAAGAGCGTTCCCTGCGCATGCACAGGGGGATGTGCTTTTACTTTTGGGGAGTTTTCAGTATCCCTCCTATAGTTTTTTACAGTTCTTTGATTTTTCTGCACATCTGGTGATCGCCCCAGATGTGCAGTAAACTTTCCCTGCCCCCCAGGTGCCCCTGATGGGCAGTTTTAGATATCTGCACTCAGGGGGCACCTTCGCTATTAGATATATAGACAAGAAAGGGGACCCGCGAAACTCACGGGGGGGTGTGTGAGAGCTCCATGCAGAGCAGGCAGAGGAGGAAGCAGCGGCAGAAAATAAGCTTTCCCCCATCCCCCCCCGATTACCCCCCGGCCTCGGTCTCCTCCACCACCACCACCCCTGGCTCAGGTGGCGAGGCCCGAGCAGCTGCCAGCCACCGGGCCTTGCCGTTCTTGGAAGCAAGGCCTGAGTGGCTTGCAGCTGCCAGGCCTCGCTGGTCTCCCCCCCATTCTCCTCCCCCCTGGGGCTCTGGAAGTGAGGCCCGAGCAGCTTGCAGCCACTGGGCCTCGCCGATCTTCTCCCCAGTCTCCTTCCCCACCCCCGGCTCTGGAAGCGAGGCCTGAGCAGCTTGCAGCCGCCAGGCCTCGCCAATCCCCCCAGTCTCCTCCCTCACCTGGCTCTGGCAGCGAGGTCAGAGCGGCTTGCAGCCGCCGGGCCTCGCAGATCTCCCCCCTGGTGTCCTCCCCCACCCCAGCGGCGAGGCCCGAGTGGCTTGCAGCTGCCGGGCTTCGCCGATCTACTTCTTCCCCTTCCCCCTGGCTCTGGTGGTCTCCTCCGCCGCCGATCTCTTCCTCCTCCCCCCCCCGTGGCAAGGCCCAAGCATCTTCCAACCGCCAGCCCACTGCAGAGTTCCCAGAGCGTTCCCTGCGCATGTGCAGGGAAGGCTCTTTTACTTTTGGGGGGATTTAAATATCGCCCCTTTTCTTTTTTCAACTTTTCAGATTTTTTTAAGCCCTCGGAGGGGATTTTTTTTTTTAAACACTACAAAGACTAGAACAGAAAAAAGGGAAAGGAAAAGCTACATATAAGGGAGAAAGTAAAGAACCCACTACTAACTAAAAACCCAAGAGAGGAGATCTCCAACTAGCTTTTTATACTTCATTCAAACTTTTCAGATTTTTGTGCACACCTGGGGACTGCCTGAGCAGTCCCTCCCTCCCCTCCTGCAATTTTTAACGGGCCCTTCAGCTGATCAGTGGGGAGTATGTGGCCCGCTGATCAGCCGGGGTGCCCTTTAAATTTTGCAAGAGGGAGGGAGAGGGGTGTGTGCGAATTTGCGACTTGGCTTGTGCATGTGTGCACACACACCTCCTTCTTCCCAAAAGCATTTAAAGGAATCCTTGAAATACTTTGAGGAAGAAGTGGGGTGGCTTTGTGCGCCTGCAATCCAAGCCACATGCTCCCCACCGAAGAGCTGAAGGACCCTTTAAATCTTGCAGGAGGGAAAGGAGATGGGCAGGCGCCACCCCCGCTTCTTCTCAAAAACATTTAAAGGATCCCTTTAAATGCTTTTGGGAAGAAGGGGAGCCTTTAAGAAGTTTCAAAGCCAAAGAGCCAGCGCTGTCCGAAGAAGTTTCTGTGGTCATGTGGCCGGCATGACTAAACACCAAGGCACACGGAACGCTGTTGCCTTCCCACCAAAGTGGTACCTATTTATCTACTTGCAAATAATTAATAAAGAGAAGGTTTGCCTTAACTGGGATGGTTTTATCCTATCTGACAAAATTAGTATACAGATGTGTGCATTGTCCAGCACATAATTCCATTCAT
The DNA here is from genome assembly GCF_001447785.1 of Gekko japonicus. Taxonomy (NCBI): domain Eukaryota; kingdom Metazoa; phylum Chordata; class Lepidosauria; order Squamata; family Gekkonidae; genus Gekko; species Gekko japonicus. The sequence goes on from NW_015161964.1 coordinate 432,330, forward strand.
GTATGATTAATGTCTTTATTCTCATCTTCCCCAAAATTGATTTAATGTCTTATTCTAACACATTCATTTTAAAATACAGTTTTCACATCTACTGTTGTTATGCCTACAATATTGACTAGGCTCCCAATGTTTCACTGGAACTTCTAGTACATACCAAGGCAGTTGATGAAATCGATTTTTAGGAATGCTTTATGAACCCAGATCATAGTTCAGAATTGGTTATTAATCCAATCTCTGTGGAAGTCAAAATTGATGCCATCACCAATTTGTCTGGACTTTATCAAAGTTGGGCAGAATTTTCTTTCAACAATTTCATTTTGAATTTATTTATTTATTTGATTTTTATCCCGCCCTCCCGCCGAAGCGGCTCAGGGTGGCTTACAACATTAAAACCAATAAAACAATGCCTCTAAAACAATCCATAACAGTACAGTAAAATCGCTATTTACACACAGTACAACATACCCATGGCGGCAACTATAAAGTGTAATCATACTTAGTCTGAGTTGTTAAATGCTTGACGGAATAGCTCCGTCTTCACCGCTCTCCGGAATCTAAAACTATTTGAACTGGAATCAATTGAATTTATTACTATGAAAAGAGCAAAATGCTTTCTTTTCTGTATGTCAAAACGTACTATTGAAAGTTAGATTATACATATTCAAAGTACTCTATTCCATAATAACATGAGAAGTGTCCTGCTAGATCAGACCAGTGTCCCACCTAGTCCAGCAGCCTGTTTCATACAGTGACCAAAAAGTTGTTCTGGAAGGCGAAAAATGGGGCATAGAGGCCAAGTTAATTCTCCTGATGATGCCTCCTAGTGCATCACGGTATGCAGAGATTTAATGTCTCTAGATATGAATGTTCCCATTAGCCATCATGACTAGTAGCCACTGACAGACCTATCTTCCATGGATCTGCCTAATCCCCTTTTAAAGCCATCTTTGCTTCAGGCACACTGGCTAGGATACCAAAAAAAGGACCCCTTTAGTGTCTTCCGTATTAGATGGTTACATACATGGCATTAATTAAGCCACAAAACTTTGTAATTAGGTTTAAAGCTTAACATTTCCTAAAATTTTAAAAACCAGAAGAACATGTGTTTTCTACTTCTACTTACATTTTATACCAACTTTTCACTAACTATTTCATGGCTCAATATATTTACACTCACATTCAATCCTGTAACGTGGTTTAAGGTGGCATCAAATTCTTTGCTGATTTTGCTGCAACAGGCAAAACACAGATACCACTCTGGAAGGTAGGTGAAGCTGAGAGATTCCAATTATCATCTGGTAGCTAGCATATTTTTTTGTGTGAAGAGGACTGCTTGAGTTATAACTGCCCAACTTCAAATATTATTGGATGCAATGGAAAAACACAGTCCTTTTAAATCTCTTACTGGCCCAGATTTGGAGCTGAAACAGCCTTAGTAGGGCTATTAGATGTTCTTCACTAGCAGAGAGGGGGAGTGCAACTTTATGAATTTTCCTGGACCGCTCATAGGTTATTGATCCTAAGATATTGTAATACTAGGAATAAGACCCATTGTGGGAATAAATGGGTTCTACAAAGAGGCTCTGGGCGAGTGCCCCAGCCTTCTCCCCCAACACATGCTGTCTTCCCACCCACTCCCCAACCCTTGGCATTCACTCTCCCCAACCTTGCTATTGGTTAAACACACACACGATTCAGATTGAGGCACAAAGGGGTGTGTGTGTGTGTGTGTGTGTGTGTGTGTTAATACTTCTCCTGTGCTGTTTTAATATTCAAAAGTGATTCTCTGAACCTCCTGTTTGATGCAAGGGAGGGGTACCCAGGCAAAATTCTGGTTATCTCTATAATCCTCCAATGGTGTGAAAAGAAGTTCTGGGAGACTGGGAAAATGGTGTGCAGAAGAAGAGTTAATCTCTCTTCCACATCATGGGCTGGGTATGAATTGGTGCCTCCTGTAGATTCTGTTTACCAATTTAAAAATTCTCATGATAGCCAATCACAGATTTCACTGCAACTTGTTTAGGTTAGCTATTCACTCCTCCTTTATATGGGCCAGATGTTATCACCCTCGCCAAATCACTGATGTCAAGTCTTAAGAGAGACAATTTTCAAGAGGCAAACCCTGCCCTTTATGCAGCACAATGCCATAAGTGCAGGATACACATGTGCTTTTAGGTGTAAATGGAGTATCAATAAATGGATTCGACTACAAAGCACTCAAGAAAATTCACTGTCACTCTGTATGGGCCAGAGTAGGCTACATGTGACTCTCAAGCTATAATTTCCCAATGTCTGCTTTAGAGATCCACTCTCTCCATTGCTGTTCCAACAAAATAAAGAGGTAAAGTTTCAGAAAATAATTCAATATTTTAAAGATCTAGATGCTTGCAAGTTAATACTGATATTGTCATGAATTTGTCTTATTGCCTACTCTTATGAAATTCGTACTTAGTCTATTCTATTTTCATTCTGACCACTATAAAGGCTTTAAAAACATATATCAGTTGTGCTTTCTTGTCACATTTTCTGAAACAATTTTCAAACTCTTCATTCCAAGCTTTTCTGTTATTTTGATTTTACTATTATTCTTTCCTATTAAGTAATGGGCACATTTTTTAATTTTTTAAAAAGGCAACCAAGTCAGCATACTCTCTGCCATAATCATAACTTGTCTGTGACAATGGACAATGACAAACAATACAAGATATTAATATCCAAGGTGACAAAAATAATGGCATACTCATGTGACTCATTTCTTAATCTGTAATGAAGTTCTTCAAGGTTGTTGGGGGGTTTTACTACTAAATCAGCTCAGTACTGTTCTTTCTTGTAGTGATACTAATAATACTAACAATTTAAAATAAAAACAAATGTTGAGAACATAACATTTTCCAAAGTTTAGATTTTATTATTCAATTATAAGTTATTCAAATATCAGGTGCTAACGGGTCACTGAAGCTTGCTGCTATGCATTACAGACTGCTCTAACTACATCAGGCAGATGTTCAAAACAGATTGTGCTGTGGCCAAAATGATTAAAAAGTTCCTGCTTTTCCAACTGCTCCTCGCTTCCTCCTGTGCAGCAGGTCCCTAACTCTTCTGTCAAACAGTATCTGTTGCCAAGAAGCTCAGACACTGTCAAGACCCCGTGCCCTTCTTCCACCGTAATATAAACACGTGATTGTCTATTGTGAACAACTCTTTAACCTTTCATCATTCACATTTAATAATTTCCCTGAACAAGAATTGTTGGCATACATAATATAAGGTGGCACCTCTTCAGGTACATTTAACTGAACAAGATGTTCCCTATCAGAAGCATTTCAGATTCCAGAGACTACAAGGACTGAAAAGCCATAAGCAGGTATTCCATTTCAGCAATCATCTCTTATGACAGCATTAAGTGAAACAAAGAAAAGCTCTTGCACAAGCTATGTATCAAGTCCTATTGAACTATGGGGGCTATACACAGCTTAACAGATTCCATATCTTATTTCTGCCTGCAAAGGGATCGCTATACAATGGGGGAGCAGGAATTCACAAAAGGCATCACATTTCATTTGAGAACTTAAACTTTTTCAGCAGCAACTACTTCTACAGCTGCCAATGCAATTGAAGGCCTGTTTCCTATCTGTTTCAAAAAGCCATGAACTTCAAAACAGAGATAATTAGCCCATATATATAAAGTTGTGTTGTTAACTGCTCTTGTAACAAAGAACTCTTAAACATGACTAGTGTGTTCTGTATAGTACTTACGAAAAATGCAATATTTTCAGTATTTGTAAAGTTATAAAACCACTAGTTTGTCCCTCAAGGTTGGATCTTTCAAAAACCTTTTTGCTGGATAACTCTTTGATCAAATCACATGGTAAGTTGAATATATTATCCGTGAACCAAAAATAGTATGTGACATACCTAAGTCTACATTCAGGTTAATGTATCTAATATCTACATCATTTGCAGATGGGCAGTTTTGAAAAATATGCAGTGAGCAATATTATTTCCAGAACTTGGCCCCTGAAGAGTGCACAAAGCCATATTTTCCTTCACACACGCCCCACCACATGTCTCCTTGATCCTTCCCCCTCGTGGCTAGTGAAAGTTGGTTGTGCTGGGTTTTGAGGTGCCCTAGGGGAGAATACCAACAAATCCCCCTTGGAGGATCAGTTCCCTGGGACACTCAAGGAGGCCGTGGTCCATCTTGAAAAAAATCATCTTTGGATCTGGCCAAATTGGCTAACTACTGGCCAGTTTCCAACTTGCCCGATTTGGGCAAGTTAATCGAGAGGGCCATGGCAGTTCAGTTACAGAGCTTTTTTGATGACACTTCCACTCTAGACTCCTTCCAGTTCAGTTTTCGCCTGGGACATGGGACAGTGACAGCATTGGTTGCACTCATGGGCAAACTCAGGAGGCACCTGGATCAAGGTGGATCAGCAGTGCTGTTGTTGTTAGACCTATCGGCAGCATTCGACATGGTCAACCATCAGCTATTGATCCATTGCCTTGCCGACTCTGGAGTTCAGGGGTTTACCTTACAATGGCTTGCATCCTTCCTTCAGGGTTGGGGACAAAGGGTGGCACTAGGGGGAACAGCTGTCCCGAAGGCATCCACTGACCTGTGGTGTGCCTCAAGGGGTGGTACTTTCCCCGATGTTGTTCAACATCTATATGCACCCCCTTGCCCAGATTGCCCAGAGGCATGGGCTGGGGTGTCACCAATATGTGGATGACACCAAGCTCTGCCTGCTGTTGGGCAGCCAGTCTGACTCTGCACTGGAAGATCTGGACTTGAGCGTTACAAGCCGTGGCAGGTTGGCTTAGACAGAGTCGACTGAAACTGAATCTGACGAAGACAGAGGTCCTGTGACTGAGCTCGGTTGGCCTGAGAATAGGGATCCCCCTTCCAACCTTTGATGGGCGCAGCTGGTGCCAGCACTGGAGGTTAGGAGTCTGGGAGTGCTCCTGGATGCCTCTTTAACAATGGAGGCTCAGGTAGCAGCCACTGCCAAGTCAGCCTTATACCATCTCTGGCTGATCAGGCAGTTGGTTCCCTTCCAAAAATGCAACGACTTGGCAACAGTGATCCATGTGATGGTCACCTTAAGATTAGACTACTGTAATGCTCACTACAAGGGACTGCCCTTGTTCCAATTCCTAAAACTGCAGCTGATGCAAAATGCTGCGGCCAGGCTGTTGATGGTTTTCTCTATGTGGGAGCACATCCAGCCTGTGCTGAAAGCATTGCACTGGCTGCCAATAGCATACCAGATTCACTTCAAGGTGTTGATTAAAGCCCTTTACGGTCAGGGTCTGGCATACCTGAGGGACTTTTCCCCATACATTCCCCAGAGAGCACTACGTTCAGGGGCCCAAAACTAACTGGTCCTCCCAGGCCCCAAAGATGTCAGGCTGGCAATAACCAGGGCCAGGGCCTTCTCAGTGGCGGCTCTGTACTGGTGGAATGAACTCCCAGAGGAGATCAGGGCCCTGTGGGACCTTTTACAGTTACACAGGGCCTGTAAGACGGAGCTCTTCCACCAGGCTTTCGATTAGGAGCCACCTTAAATACCAAGGAGTGACCCTGTGCCCTGGCTTTACCTGCTGCATAAATTAATAAAATTGAGCCTATGTGAGAATACCATCAGGACTATCACCTAATTAGTGGTATGGCTTAATCTCTGCTCCTGCACTTTGAGTAACTGTTTCCAGCACTTTAGGAAAATGGATAATTGACTGGTTGTTTTATGCAGGGCTATTTTTGGGCAGGAACGCACAGGAATGAAGTTCCGGCTGGCTTCAGAGTGGGCCACGCCCACTACAGCCAAAACCTCTGCTACAGAGAGAAGGCCTGAAGAGCAACCCCCCGGCGATTCTGAGGTGGGTGGGCCAGGGGCCCCCTGGAAGGATCGGGGAGGCATTTAAATGCCTCCCCATGCCTTCCCTGTCCTGTCCAAGGGCCGGCTTGCCCGGGATCCTCGCAGCCGTGGGGCACCCAGGCAAGCCAAGGGAAGGCAGTTTAAACGGCCTTCCCTTCCCTTCAAGGGAGGGCTTGCCCGAGCTCCCCACAGCCATGGGGCACCCAGGCAAGCCAAGGGAAGGCATGGGGTGTGGCCTAATATGCTAATAAACTGCACTGTCAGGGTGTGGCCAAATATGCTAATGAGTTTCTGCTGTTGGGCATGGCCTATTATGCTAATGAGTTCCTGCTGGGCTTTTTCTACAAAAAAGCCCTGGTTTTATGTATGTTTTTAACTGTACTTATATATGCATTTTTATGTAAGCTGCCATGAGCCTACCTGGGTGGGGAGGGCGGGGTATAAACTGAATAAATAAATAAATGTGTCAGACTCAATCCAGGACAATAGTCAGGTTTACAATATGGCCTAATGTAAACCCAAAGAACAGTTCTAAAACAATTTACTCAGAAGCCTACGCAGGTGTATTCAGTGAGGCCTAGTCCCAAGAATGTCCTCTACGGATTGTACTGCCAGTGTCCTAGGGACATTCTATTCCTAACTTGACCCAAATTTGCTTTCACCATACTTGTAAATGTACCTGGTGTTAAGAACAAGACAGCACAACATTGCCGTGCTGGACCAGAACAACAGTCTGTCCAGTGCAAGAGTGTTTATATCAGAAGTCCAAAAACAAGCTCTTAATTAGGGCACTTTGTCTCTCTATATAGCCAGTCCCTGCTATTCACTCCCATTATTTCAGAATTGTCTGAAAATGGAAGCTCCATTTTCAACTATGATTACAGAATCATAGAGTTGGAAGGGACCTCCAGGATCATCCAGGTCAACCCCCTGCACAAAGCAGGAAATTCACAAATACCTCCCCCTCCACACCTGCAGTGACCGCTGTTCCACGCCCAGAAGATGACAACAAACCTCCAGGATCCCTGGCCAAACCAGCCTGGAGAAAAATTGCTTCCTGACCTCAAAGTGGCAATCAGCATTTCCCTGGGTGTGTAATAAAGGGCCATAAGAACTAAGCACTGAGGCAAACCTTCCTGCCCTCCCTCTCATGATCTGCCTAAGTTCACACAATCAGCATTGCTGTCAGATGGCCATCTAGCCTCTCTTTGAAAACCTCCAACGAAAGAGAGCCCACCACCTCCCGAGGAAGCCTGTTCCACTGAGGAACCGCTCAAGTTCTTCCTAATGTTTAGCCGAAAACTCTTCTGATTTAATTTCAACCAGTTGGTTCTGGTCTGACCTTCTAGGGCAACAGAAAACAACTCCGTACCATCCTCTGTATGAAAGCCCCTCAAGTACTTGAAGATGCTTATCACAGTGAGTCTGTTGTGGGGAGGGGAAGGGAAAGGAGTTTGTAAGCCGCTCTGAGATTCCCTTGGATAGTGAAGGGCGGGGTATAAATCCAATCTCCTCTTCTTCTCTCAGTCTTCTCTCCAGGCTAAACATACCTAGCTCTTTCTAACTTTCCTCATAGGACTTGGTCTCCAGACCCCTCACCATCTTTGTTGCTCTCCTCTGGACACATTCCAGCTTCTCTATATCCTTCTTACATTGTGGTGCCCAAAACTGAACACAATACTCTAGGTGAGGTCTAACAAGAGCAGAGTAAAGAGATACCATCACATTGTGTGATCTGGACACTATACTTCTGTTGATACAGCCCAAAATCGCATTTGCCTTTTTAGCAACCACATCACACTGCTGACTCATGTTCAGTGTACGGTCTACTAAGACCCATAGATCCTTTTCCCACATACTACTGCCAAGACAAGTCTCCCCTAACCTATAATTATGCATTTGATTTCTCCTACCTAAACGCAGAACTTTACATTTATCCCCATTGAAATTCATTTTATTTGTTTTAGCCCAGTCTTGCAGCCTGTCAAGATCATCCTGTATCATGACTCTGTCTTCTACCATATGTCACCCCTCCCAATTTAGTATCATCTGCAAATTTAATAAGCATTCCCTCTATCCCTTCATCCAAATCATTGATGAAGATATCAAAACAGGTCTCAGGACAGATCCTTGAGGCACTCCACTTGTTATTCCTCTCCATTAATATGAGGAACCATTCACAAGCACTCTTTACAGATCCACCTAACAGTCATAGGATCCAAACCACATTTTTCCAATTAGTCAACATGTATATTATGTGGAACCTTATCAAAAGCCTTACTGCACTCAAGATAAACGATGTCTACAGCATTCCCCTGTTCCAGCAAGGTAGTAACTTTCTCAAAAAAAGAGATAAGGTTAGTCTGACATGACTTGTTCTTGAGAAACCCATGCTGGCTCTTAGTAATTACAACCGTCCTTTCTAAATGCTCAAGTACTGTTTGATTATTTGTTCTAAAATTTTCCTAGGTATAGATGTCAAGCTGATTGGTCGGTAGTTACCCGGATCCTCCTTTTTCCCCTTCTTGAAGATGGGGACAACATTTGCCCACCTCCAATCTTCTGGCACCTCACCTGTTCTCCAAGAATTCTCAAAAATAAGGGACAGAGGCTCAGAAATTACATCTGCAAGTTCTTTTAGTACCCTTGGATGCAGTTCATCTGGCCCGGAGGAAGTTCTACCCATATGTCAATCCAAAAGTGCAACTCCCTTCCCTCATTATGTGTTCTGTTTTTGCCATATTGAGCATCGTTTCCCTTGTAAGAGAAGACTGAGGAAAAGTAGGAATTTAGCAGTTCTGCCCTCTCTTTATCACCTGTTACAATTTCACTTTCCTGTCCTTGCAATGGGCCTAACATGTCCTTGTTCTTTTTCTTACTTCGTACATAAGAAAAGAACCTTTTTTTGTTGTTTTTAGCGTCTCTCACTAGCCTAAGCTCATACTGAACTTTAGCTCTCTCTCTACAAGCACTGGTTATTTGTTTATATTTATCCTTGGTTATAAGGCCCTCCTTCCACTTTCTGAATGAGTCTTTTTTATTTCTCAAATCTTTTGAGAGCTGTTTATGGAGCCACCTTGGCTTATTTAGGCTCCTCCCATTCTTCCTTCTCACAGGAATTGTTTGTGATTGTGCCTTCAGTATTTCACTTTTAAGGAACTCCCATCCCTCTTGAACTCCCTTCTCCTTAAGTATTTCTGACCATGGGATTCTACCCAGCATAACTTTAAGTTTGTCAAAATTTGCCTTCCTGAAGTCCAACCTATATGTCTGACTATGTACAGTTTTTACCTTCCCCAAGACTGTAAATTCCAAAACTACATGGTCACTATTACCCAGGGTGCCCACTACTTTCACCTCATCAACCAGTTCTTCCTTGTTGGTAAGAATCAAGTCCAAGATAGCAGATTCTCTTGTTTCCCTCTCCACTTTCTGGAAAATGAAGTTGTCAGCAAGACGTCAGGAATTTATCGGACCTTTCATTTTTAGCAGAGTTGGACTTCCAACAGATATCCGGGTAATTGAAATCTCCCATGACCACCATGTTCTGTCTCCTTGAGAACTTTGTAATCTGTTCTAGGAGTGTCTCATTGAAATCTTCTGCCTGGCTTGGTGGTCTATAGCAGACCCCCACCATGTTATCAGTATTATTTCTTACTTCTTTCATTTTTACCCAGAGACTCAACCGGACTTTCATGCTCAGATTCATGTATTTCCTCACATATATACACCTCCTTTACATATAATGCAACTCCTCTGCCCTCCCTTATTCTTCTGTCCCTTTTAAATGTTATACCCCTCAATCCTAATATTCCAATTGTGAGTATCATCCCACCAAGTTTCAGTAATGCCTATTAGGTCATAGTCCCCTTCCTGTATTAGGACTTCAAGTTACTCCTGCTTGTTTCCCATACTCTGCGCATTAGTGTAAAGACACTGGAATCCATGTATCTACACCATGCACCGAGGTTTTCGTTTCAGTACTTACATGTGAGTTAATGTTATCTAGCCGTTGGGTAGGGCGGGGTATAAGTCGCAAAAATAAATAAATAAATAAATACATGCCACTCCCCACAAAACTTTAGAGTTCTTATCTCCATTTATTGGCTTTGCATTTTTGTCTCGCTCCCCCACAGGATTTAGTTTAAAGCTCTCTTTATTAGGTTTGCAAGGCTGTTTCCAAACACATTTTTTCCTACCCTTGTAAGATGCAAACCATCTCCTGATAGAAGCACTTCATCTCGAAAGTGTAAGCTATGGTCCAAAAATCCAAACCTTTCCTGATGACACCATCTATGTAGCCATTCATTGATCTGCAATATTCTTCTTTCCCTTCCTAAGCCACAGCCTTCGACAGGAAGAACAGACGAGAATATAACCTGCACTCCCAAATCCTTCACCTTTTTACCCAAAGCCACATAGTCTCTTTTAATACATTCTGGGCTGTGCCAGGCTGTATCATTTGTTCCCACATGGATGAACAAGAAGGGATAATAATCTGTGGGCTTGATGAGTCTTCCTACACTTTCTGTCACATCCTGGATGCGTGCACCCGGTAGACAGCATACCTCTTGAGATGACAAGTCCAGTCGGCACACTTTAGCTTCTACCCCTCTCAGAAGAGAATCCCCAATTAGCAACACACACCTTCTCCTATATTGGGGAGCAGAGACATAAGTCCTCTCATCCACAGGGGTCTGAGAAATTTTCTTCAAGCTTTGTGGAGGCTGGGGGCGGAGCCCTTGTTCCAGTGGTTCAGAATCAGTATCTGTGGGGAGATCCAGGAACCGATTGTTTAGTAACAGAGGCTCAGAATGTCTCTTCAACTTTCTGCTCCTGTGGGTTCTTCCATGTGTCGAGGGTTCCTGTGTCGGATGCTCCTCCAGTTGCTGAGATACCTTTCCCTCCTCCTCCTGTTGCCCTCTCAGGAGTGCTTCATGCGTTCCATCCATGAACTCTTCACCTTCCCTTATAAACTGGAGTGTGGACAAACGTGCCTCAAGTCCCTGTATCTTCTCCTCCAGTACGGCTACCAAGTTACACTTGCTGCAAGTGTAATTGCTGTTACCCTCAGGTAAGAATATGAACATGCCACAGATTTTGCAGATCAGTGCCTCAGCTGCCTCACCAGTCATCTGTTGCAATCCATTTCAAAATTAGTTCAGTTTAACTGACACTTCTTTGATAACTTCCCTGCCAAACTGCCTCTCAAGAATGCTTGTGAAGGGTTTGCAGAAGCAAAAACTAACTTAACAAATACAGAGTGTAAGAGCTACTCAGACTTCTATAGGGCCCCCAGGCCAGATCCGCCAAAGGGCAAGAGCCCTTGCACTCTCACCCTTTGACTCACGCCAAAGGCTTGCACTACTGGCAAGGAGGAGCCTAATATAACTAAGGTTCACCCAGCAGAGGGCGGGGCCAGCAGTCAGCCCCAGGCAAAACTGCTAAAAGCTGCAATCAGTTATGATGCTTAATGTATATTAATAGACCCGTGACCTACAAACATGTATTTTAAATTGTTTAATAAGCATTTTGATACACTTTCATTGTATAAGTTGACCAATACTCTTAACTCAACAGGTGAAGAGAATTAAGGAAAGACTGGTTACTGTAATGAAGCTTTCCCTTGCTCAAAAGCCAGTCGAATCCGACTCTAGGGTTCATCTCCATTTCCAAGCGAAAGAGCCAGCGCTGTCCGAAGACTTCTCCATGGTCATGTGGCCGGCATGACTAAACATCGAGGTGCATGGAACAGTGTTACCTTCCCACCAAAGTGGTACCTATTTATCTACTTGCAATTTCTTGCTTTAAACTCCTAGGTTGGCAGGAGCTGGGGCCAGAGACGGGAGCTCACTCTGTCACACAGCACTAGGGTCTCCAACTGCTGAGCTACAGATCCTAGTCTGATACTCTAACTACTGCACCATGTCATCATGTAAATAGTGAAAAACATCATGTGCTTTAAACAAGCACTTAAAGAAGCTGCCATCCCAGTATCTTAGGTCAATGGACAAACGTACTTATTTAGTTTATTTTAGCAAATACGTATTTTTACTCATTCGTGCAATATTTATCTAGTAAATTATATGTTACAAAATGGCTATTCCATGAAGTTCTAAAATACATAGGTGATACGAATGAGACACACAGTGAAGATCTTGCAATGAAACTGACATTGAGTTTTGAACACCACTGTGTCCTGCTTAATGACTTCTCACAACATTTTAAGTCTTCTCATGGTGAATAAATTACTTTTTTGACATAAGAAATCACAGGGAGATGGAAAATGCAGTATGCAGCATAAGATGGTTGCATGCAAAGCACCTGGACTCTGAGGATTTCAAATGAATAGAAGTGTATCTAGGAATGATTTATTTATTTATTAAAACATTTATATCCCATCTTTCCTCCTGGTGCAAGGTGGCTTACAGTGACAACTAAAAACATTTCCAATTAAACCAGAATAAAACAACAAATCTCAAATATCTCCCTCTCTTCCCCTTTAACAATGACTGCCTTCAAAACCTTCTCAAAAGCTCAGGCAAACAAGCAGGACTTGCGGTGCCTCCTGAAGATCTCCAGCAGGGGATTCCCCTCACTTCTTCAGGGAGATCATTCCACAGAGCAGGGGCCATGAATGGAAAAGACCTGGGCTCTGGTCACTGCCAGACAGGCCACCCTAAGTGGTGGGATAGCCAACAGATGGCTGCCTAATGACTGTAGCTGGTTCAGAGGGACGTGTGGAAGGAGATGGTCAGTCAAATATGTGGGTCCCAGGTTGTGAAGGGCATTAAAGGTCAACCCACACCTTGAATTGAACCCAGAAACAGACTGCCAACCAGTGTAGCTGTTTTAAAATGGGCAGCATATATTCCCAGTGGTCAGCCCCTGATAGCAGTTGGGCTGCCACATTCTGGACCAGTTGTAGTTTCTGGGTGTCTTCAAGGTAGTCCCTCGTAGAGGGTGTTGCAGTAATCCAACTGTGAGGTCACAGAAGTATAGATCAGCATAGATAGTTACCGAAACATGGATATATGAAAGCACCCAATAAGGGTGATAAGCAATACTGATGTGAGTGTGGAAAGTGATACCATTACTTGATCTGTCAAACTTGAGTGTATATATTCATAAACTAACTCCACTGAGAGTAATTTTTGAAGCATTTTTGGAATACACTTTTAAAATATTCATGTCAGGCTCTAAAAACATTTTCCAAAACCTATATTGATGTCATTCCAAAAAAAAAAGCTATCCAGAAAATATCACTAGCAGAGCTTTTAATAAAAACATAAAAATATTGGAGGAAGGGAAAGGACATAAGAATGGTGGGTGTTGTGATACCTATGTGAAAAAAATGTGACCACTGGTTCATTTTTAATCTTCCTTTTTTGTCACTGAAAATTAAAAAGACAATATGTTGGATCCAGTCATCTAACAGCAGAGGTCACTGATAGCTAAGGTTTGTTCCCTTCCCTGTTATGTAGTCCCATCACCCCCTCCCTCAGTTTGAGAGATTTGGGGGTTTTAGGGTGTGGCCACCTTGTTTTGTTGTTCAGTCGCACAGTCGAGTCCGACTCTTCGCGACCCCATGGACCAGATCACGCCAGGCCTTCCAGTCTTCCGCCAACCTCTGAAGTTTGCTCAACTTCATGTTTGTTGCATCTATGACACTGTCTAACCATCTCATCCTTTGCCGTCCCCGTCTTCTTTGACCTTCAATCTTTCCCTTAAACAGACATAATTACATAAGGCTCACATGACTTTAACCATCCAATTTGTGCAGGCATAATGTTAGACACTTCCTGAGCATTCCAAAGAATAATTGTTGTAAACCCTGTTCCATTTGTTTTAGGATTTATTCTGGAAATAAAGTCATTGAGTTATATGCTGTTCCTCTCAAGGCTCAAACCTGTTAAGTTAGCAAAACAGTGAAAAAACGCATGTGTGCAGATTTCCACAAAAACCTAAAATCAAATTCTCAGGCCTACTATATTCTAAATAATGGTTTAAAACTAAAATCCATAACATCCCCATCCAGCAGTCCTTTCTGACTCCAGGAAAGTTTATTCCTGGGGATATGGGATCACTTAGGCTAACAGCCACATTGGCTAATGGACTGCTGTGGGGAGGGTGAAGGGTACATAATCACCCTCTCCCTTCCTCTTCAGAGAGGGCAATTTCATTCTACCCTCCTGGGCAACTCTGGAAACAAACCTTCCTGGGATAGGGATAGGCAAGTACAGCTTTTTGGCTGCAGATTGCTGGATCCAGTGCAACACATCCCACTGACATGGTACCTGTGGGCAGCAGTGCAGAACCTCAAATGCCTGGTGCCTAATTCATATGGAGACAAGTGACTTTGTAGGACAGATGCTGCCGCCCCCCCCCCCCACTGCCCATTGTTTTCTTCTCAGCTGAGATTCCCATTTGAGTACAAGTTCTTCTCACAGAACACTGGGAATCCCATAAAGAAAAATTTAGGTGGATAGCTGTGTTGGTCAGAAGCAGCAGAAAAGAAGAGGGTGGGGGGCAGCATTAGGAGGGGCCACTCAGAGCCAAAATGCATATGCAGAGCTGAAATTGGACCAGGTGGCTGGTAAGATCAATGGATGGCAGCTCTGCTGACCCCCACCCTCTTTTTTTCCTGTAAGTAACCCTTAAGGAGATTTTATTCCATTTATCTGAAGAAGTGTGCTTTGCACACAAAAGCTGATAGTTTGAATAAAACTTTGTTGGTCTTAAAAGTGCCACTGGACTCAAACTTTGTTTGGGAATCCCATGTTACATACAGGTTTTCCTGTTTCAGAAATTAGCAAAAAGACAATGTCCATATATTTGAAATGCTGCAACAGAGAAAGTAAAAATTTAAAATCAAAGGTATCTCTCCCTTATTATAAAAGAGTAGTGGGTGCCAGAATTCTAAAATTGGCCCCTTTAGTGTTAGGCCGAAAAAACTGCCACTCGGAAGACACTGGCTGGGTTCATTGGCTGCTTTGTGCAGTCCCGGCCAGCGTTCCAAGGTCATTTACATATGGAAGCTGATTGGACTACACTCCATTCCACACCTCAAACTCACCCCCCCCCCGCAAGGCAGTTGGAATTTTCAGGGAGAGGAGAATGATGTCAGCTGCTCCCTAGGCAGAGGCTGTGTGTGTGTGTGTGTGTGTGTGGGTTGTAAAGACAGAGAGGCAGATAAACGTTGGCTGATGGTTGCCAACTCCAGGTTTGAACTCCAGGACATAGGGTTGCCAACTCCAGGTTGGAAACTTCCAGGATATTTTAGGGATGAAGCCTGCTGAGGGTGGGATCTGAGGAGGAGGAGGAAGAGGGGGACCTCAGACAGATACAATGCCATGCTGCCCACACTCCAGACAAGCTGTTGCCAGTCTCCAGGTGACAGCTGGAGAGATCTTAAAGCTTTGGTGCTACTTCAAAGTTCCCCAGGAGCCCAAAACAGAGAAGTGTTTTGGAAAATCTTGAGGAATTGTTTGGTGCATTTACGATGGGGCTCCTGGGGAACTATTGTTGCCAATCTTGGCCCAGCAGCCATCAAACCATTCTCTTCAACCCCCTGCTGTGCAGCTGACTTTCCCCTAGGGTTGCCAATCTCCAGGTGGGACCTGGAGATCTCCCACTGCTACAATTGATCTCCAGATGACAGAGATCAGTTCCCCTAGAGAAAATGACTGCTTTAGGAGGGTAGACCCTATGACATTATACCTGCTGAGTCCTTCCGCCCCCCCCCCGCCCAATGCTGCCCTCTACAGAATCCACCCCCCAAACCTCCAGGTATTTCCCTCCTTAGAGCTGGCAACCCTACATTCCCCTCAGTGCCTGTTGGGAGTGGGTGGTGGGGGAGGGGAAGGGAGTGGGCGACCGGAGGCTTCTGCCTCCTGTCTCCGGTCCTGGAGTGGGGGAGGGTGGAAACGGACCCGGCAGCCGGAGGCTTGCACCTCCAGTCGCCGGCCCTGGAGTGAGTGGGGTTGAGTGGGGGGAAACGGACCCTGCGGCCGGATGTCGGCCCTGGAGTGGGTGGGGGTGG
>NW_015161964.1:448732-466316 GCF_001447785.1 Gekko japonicus
GGCGGGAGCCGCGGTCGCCCGGGCTGAGATTGGGGGGGCAAGGCGGGCGACAGAAGGCCGATGCCTGCCCAATGCTGCCCTCTACAGAATCCACCCCCCAAACCTCCAGGTATTTCCCTCCTTAGAGCTGGCAACCCTACATTCCCCTCAGTGCCTGTTGGTAGGCAACTAAGCTTGGTCCTGTCACCTACTTTGGCCTTTGGGAGAAAACACATTGGGGCCAGTCCTGATAGGGTTGCCAACTCCAGATGGGAAATTCCTGGAGATTTGAGGGATGGAGCCTGAAGAGGGTGAGGTTTGAGGAGGGGTGGGACCTCAGACAGGTACACTGCCATAGACTCCACCCTCCAAACCAGTCAGTCTCACATAGGGAACCATTGTTGCCAATCTCCAGGTGAGGGCTGGAGAGCACTCAGTATTACAACTGCTCTGCAGAAGGGAGGGCAGAAGTCAGCTGAAGTCAAAGGGGCAGATAATGGTAGGTTGGTGGCTAGCTGGAAAGGAGATGGGGTTGCCAACTACATGCTGACAAATTCCTGGGGATTTGAGTGGTGGAGCCTGGAGAGGGTGGGGTTTGCAGAGGGGTGGGACCTCAGACAGGTAGAATGCCATAAACCCCACCCTCCAAACCAGCCATTTTGTCCTGGGTAACAATTGTTGCCAATCTCCAGGTGAGGGCTACAGATTACTCACAATTACAACTGCTCTTCAGGTAGCAGAGATCAGTTCCTCTGGAGAAAACAGTGGACTCTGTCATTATACCCTGCTGAGGTCACCACAGCAAATTGACACTGTTTGCCCAAAGCCAGAGCACTGCCCCAGAGCCTCTTTCTAGATCCTGTTGTATTGCTTTCACAACGGGCTTTCCTGCTAGTTTAAAATAAAACAAAAGTTTATAGATAGGAATAAAGCAATGACCCAGTTTGTGAAAAATGATTTATTTAAAAATTTGAAACCTTTGTATTATTTTTCATCTAAAGAGGAATCCAAATTCTTACATCATAAAAGCTAATTTTTATGTGACATACATAATGTGAAACAAAAATATGTTCATGCAGCGGGAATTTTTTTTTTCTCAGAAATTTAAGTGCAATTTAATGTAAAGGAAAATCCAGTATCTGGTATCTGGACTAAAGAAAAGAAGTGCACTTTATTATTTATTGTCCTATGTAACAGTTCAATTGTCACATATTGTACATTGCCACAGAACCTGCAATGAACAAGTGACAATCTCTTTACAATGACTCTCCACTAGGAATCAAGCAACAGTTAAACTAATTCCATGAATGTATGAGACTTTAGATTTGTTCTTTCTGAAGATCTCCGCATCCATTGCCTCTTGACACACTGCCTTTTAGCTTATAAGACATGGCAATTCATAATACAGCTTGGGGGAGGGTCAATTGTCAAAGAACAAAATTACACTGTTCCTAGTACAAGTTCTCTTTGTAACCTGAATATTTTTTTGGACTCCAGACTTTTCTGCTCTGATACAGAACAAAATTGGGACAGGAAAGAGGCTTTAGAAAAGACATGTGGGATGTGGGATCCTACAAAAAATGCTCCTTTTCATTTTTCTTTATTTTCAAAAGTACGATCTCAGGTCCTACTAAGCAGCTAAGAACAAGGTACACCGTTATGTACACACAGAAAACTTTGCAGAATTGCTCTAATAGTAGTCGGTAGCAGCACAAACACTTTGCAAAAATTTATTCTTTTAAATATTCTTCCTTTTTAAAATAGTTCCTTGAGTGCCTGTCCTTAATTCCTCATGCATGTGTCACCTGAAGTAACTGACTTGGCTGTGAAAACACCATGGGCTTCTATATCAACTGTCGCCAGGAGCAACTGAACTGCTCCATCTTGATCCATCGCTCCTTCTAGCATAGGGTCAGCTATACGGTTGGTTAGGAGACTCAGATTTTGTGTGGATTCTAATGGTTTTTACTTATTTAATATTTTATTTCTTAATAATGATTTAATGCTTTAAACTGCTGCTGTATTGTGATATGATGTGAGCCACCATGAGCCTGCCTGTGGGGTAGGACGGGATATAAGCTGCAAAAAATATATATTAATTTTTTTTAAATAAGCCAATGATTTGCTGGCCTCACACAGAAGCCACAAATGCACAAAAAGGAGCTTGCTTGTTTAGTTCTACAGTTCAAATATGCCAAACATGGTATAAATGTCCTTTGGCTAAAAAACATACTGTGAACATAGATCTGCAGTCTTTCCAAGTATGAGACAAAAAAAACTTGTACTCATGTAAAGGAGCCTTTTTCTCCCTCTTTACTTTTGTATCTATTAATTTCTTAATATATAAATACATAAAAACTCTGCTGAAAAT
This sequence comes from Gekko japonicus, assembly GCF_001447785.1. Taxonomy (NCBI): domain Eukaryota; kingdom Metazoa; phylum Chordata; class Lepidosauria; order Squamata; family Gekkonidae; genus Gekko; species Gekko japonicus. The sequence continues at coordinate 451,083 of NW_015161964.1, forward strand.
GAAAAACTGGTTCAGCTTGTCATGTTTGCATTTTTTAAAATTATAAAACCCAGAATTATCCAGTTACCTTCTATTAGAAGCTCTTGTCCATGGCTTCCCAATAGTGTGCGAGACAGGAAAGGGGCAAAATCCACAAAGATTTCCCGAAGGAGAGGGGCCACTTTTTCCAAGGCTCTCTCAAGTTTTGCAGTGATGCTATAGAAAATAAAGAAACAAAGATAGAAATATATATGTGATCATGACAAATCTTATCAATGTTCCCCAAGAAATTCTTCAAGCTGACTATAAAATAGAAGAATTAGTGATTAACACTATCATTTAAGCATCATCAGTATCAACAGTCTGACAGTCATACTCCTGAACAGTAATATTTTATATACGGTAAACAAATGGATGTCCCTTTATTCTCAGGTTTTCAAAGATTTCAGTGGAATAGTGGAAGTTTAGTGGAATTGCTTGGTTCTATTTGTTCTATTTGTTCAGCCAAGCAAAATATGTTTGTTCCTCATACTGATGAATATTGAAGCTTAATACAGCTTCTCTGATGCTGCAGAAATATCTGGCTTATATTCAGAATAAAAGCTTAAATCCGGAATAAAGCACAGTTGGTCTTAAAGGTGCCACTGAACTTCAACTTTGTTCTGGTCAATGAGTGCAAGACACTGGTGTAGCTGAAAATTAGAGGAAGCCTTGATTCCCTTCCACATTGCTGTCCAGGCCAATGAACAGATGTTTGTAACAGTGATGGGCCCCAATTGTTATAATCTTGTAAGTAATGATGCAAGAAAGGAATGCAACATGGTACAGGTTGGGTATCGAGGGCTGAACTGCTGGGAAGTTACAGCAAATCCAAGTTCACCAGCATATCCATTTACGTAGATTTATTTAGACTAGTTATATATTCCAAACAGAGCCAAATGTATGAAGGGTAGTGATCATTCAGATCATACTTATTGACTCAACTGTATTGGTATGCCTCCAAGCTTTGCAGCTGCAGTAGACATGGAATAGGAAAGTATAGACAAGTAGAGGAAATGTGTGAAAGGTACAAACAACAGAATCCTCTCTTTATCAGTTATCCCAGAAAACACACTGTGAGCCCAGTCTGCATGAGGTAACTTTGATGGTAGTTATGAAACTAGCCACACACCAAGTGGAATGTCTGGATTCTATCTTGCAGTCTGGATTCTCAGTTTGCAATATAAAGTAAGTTTTTTAACTTCTGCAGTTGAACAGAAATATCAGGAAAGGGTTTGGCTGCCGAGATACTCAAGGTTAACAGTGTTCTACTTCACCTTTGTCTGCTTTAGTCAGTAATAGCAAAATTACCACTAAATAAATTAATGAACTGTCCCTGCAGACATGGATCTGGGAGACCCAGGTCCAAATCTTCACTGCCACAGTAGCTTGCTGGGTGACTTTGGCCCAGTCAAATCCCCTCAGTCTAACATACTGGACAGAGTGGTTTATGATAAAATGAAGAAGGGGAAATGCTGTAAGCCATTCTGGGTCCACATCAGGGAGAAAAGAGGGGTATAAATGAAGTGGATATATTTATTTGTACCCCAATTCCTTTCATAAGAATTCTGTGAAACCAAGAATTACTGGAAGATGCATCTTTTAACTGTGAAATCTGATCCTTTTCAAAATTTGGGATGAAAAACATCTGCTGCACCTGCTTTATAATAGATTCAGAAAACAGAAAATAAGCTGTTTCTATACAATAGATGGGGGCAAGTGCCTACTGAAATATGAAAAATGAAATGTTTCAGAATTGAGATGTTACATAATGTAAACATTTCTTACATTTGATGGCACCATGAGGTCTAGGAATAAGGAACAAAAATGTATCTTCAAGAAAGAGACAAAGCAGAATACAAAAGAGTGTTACTAGATGAGTTTCTCTTTTAATACTAGATTCTGAGGAGCAAATGTAGTATCAGTTATTTGGAATGTTACAGAATTGAAGGATTCTCTATATGTTACCTTCACATTGTATGGAAGCCATTTCCATACAATGTATTTTGGAAAACAGTGGCACTCCGGTTTCTTTTCTACAGCTGGAAAGCTTGTCATAATCAATAAAAGCAAACAACAAAATCTAAATGGTATTGCCCATAGATATTTTACTGTTGGTAGGAAGAAGCAGTGAGAGTAAAGTACAGGAGAACACGCAGACAGTGCCTTGCTTTATATATTTACTACAGCACTCCAGCAGTGCTGGAGAAGTGTGGCATGAGCCTCCTTCCTGCCGCCATGCAGAATACCTGCATTGTGAGCAGGACTGCACAATGCATTCAGATTGTGTCTCACTGCATTCATACAATGGGTCTAGTTTGTTCTGCAAGCAATCTGCAGAGTGGTGGGAATGGAATCACATTGCTCTTCCACCACTGGTTATCTTGTTTAATTGTCTCCCAGGGCCCTACCTGCAAAGTGGGCACTACCTGCAAAGCTGGAACTCACTCAAGCCACAAATATATTCTGCCCAGGATAATTTGACTAACCATTTATTCTAAAGTGTGTTCAATATGTTGAAGTGTACCTTCAAATTACTGTTTCTGAAAATGCTCAGATAGTATAATTATAATAAGGTATATCTAGGTGGGTAGCCCTGTTGGTTTGAAGCAGTATAACAAAGTGTGCATGCACACAAAAGCTCATACTCTGAATAAAACTTTGTTGGTCTTAAAGGTGCCACTGGACTCAAACTTTGTTCTCATAATAAGGAATATGTAACATGTCCTGACCTAGATGGTCCAGGCCAGTCCAATCTCATCAGACCCTGAAACTAAGCAGGATCAGCCCTGGTTAGTATTTGGATGGGAGACCACCAAGGAAGTCCAGGGTCACTATGCAGAGGCTGGCAATGGCAAACCACCTCTGAACGTCTCTTGCCTTGAGAACCCTACAGCTGCGACCTGACAACACTTTCCAGTTCATATATGGCGTACCTAAATGAGTGAAGGTTTCCATCCCCACCCTCATTGGAAACTCTTCCCTGTTTTACAGTGAGAAAGTATCAAAAAGATCCATTTTAAAACCAGCCATTTGATATTTCTATTGTAGTATTTGTTTTCCTAGGAGTACTCTCATAAAACCATTTAGTCATTTTTAAAAAATGTGCAACAAAAGTACACTTAAAGGAGAATATAAAGAATTATGATGTTTCATGTCATAACATAGTGCAGTATATTAGTTGTTTATGTTCTTAATTTGGAACTTAATCTGGGAGGGCTTCTGATGTCCTGGCCCCACTGATGGACCTCCTGATGGCACCTGGAAGTTTTGGCTACTGTGTGACACAAAGTGTTGGAGTGGATGGGCCACTGGCCTGATTCAACATTGGCTTATCTTATGTTCTTATGGTCTTAACTGACATTAACAAAAGTAAAATATAAAGATTACCTACATCTCCTCTTGTAGACAAAAGGTTTTCTGTTTAATGCACTGTAGATTTAATACATCTCTGGAGACATCGAAAAAGCTTTCAGTATTTAGGCATTAGCAATTGCTTATAATGCTATTTAAACAAAACACAATTCAGCAATATGGAAGTCACAGGCGGGGAAATCCTTCAGAGATAGAATTATCTCTGTACATTACATGAAACAAGATATTGAACAGTCAAATGAGGCTTTAGATGGTGAAACAGGAAAATATGTTTTAGAACAAAATATGTGTGATCCTTAAGGGAAGGTCATCTCCTTAACATTTTTTGATCACAGAGGAACCAGGAAAACAACATCACTTATGAAATTAATGGTTAAATAAATTCAATCCAACATCCACAAGAAAGGAATTAATGGAGTATTCCCAGAGCAACACAATTGTTTGTATAGCCAAAAAACACAGAAAAAGAAACTCCAAGCAGACTGGAAAAAAGCCAAGAATGCACCTTGGACAGTTTTTTTTTTTTTAAAAAGACCCCCTCCCCATATAAAGATGCAAGCAAGCATAAAATTAGGTATGCAATCTGTTTATATTGTTACAGACAAGAGGCTCAGATGGATTGCCTGACAGATTTGATAAAGTCAATCAAGAACCATAAGAGCAAGTTTTAACAACCATACTTTACATAAAGTATTGTATCTCAGGGGAAACTAACCATCTGCCCTTAGACATCTAATCTTTTGCATTCTTTGAGTCTAAACAGAAGTACTGAAGAGATTCATCTATTCTCTTAACATGGCCATTGAAGTCCCTCCTAAATTTTTAGATTTTGTTCTGATTTTCCTGGGGGGGGGGGAGAGATCAACGTATGCAATACATTAGCTGCCCTGAGCCTAGCCTGGTGGGGAAAGGAACAGGATAAAAATTGAATAAATACATAAATACAATTACAGTGTTCCCCAGTCTAAATCCCTGTGCACAGAGGCAGAATTCATTCTATTGAACTTCTCAGGAGGTATTTACCAAGTCTCCTTTTACAATTATTCAATGAAGAAGGTTCTATATTTTTTTCAAGCAACATGATCCATTGCTGACAGGAAGATAATAATAACTATTTAACCTTCCTATGACCTAAGTCCACTGCCTCTTGTCCTGCCCTCAATAACAATTGATCTTTATGACAACCTTGTAGATATCTGAAGATGATTATATCCTCCTTTCATCTTTTGCTTCTAAGAAATAGCTTTACAAGCAGCAAAAGAGCAAAAACTCAGCACCTGTATTCCAGGCCCCCCCCAAAAAAAATTATTTAATTTGTGCAATGCAAAATTAGAACATATATCTTGGGAAACAGTTAATATTAAAATTAAATTATTTTAAAATCAGTTGTGCTCCCTTTTACAAGTACATAGAATAATCAGTTATTCCATGGGAATCACTGCCAACATGGACTCAGCAGGGGAAGAATTTTGGCCAGACTTGAATTTGAAAGTACTGTCTGGGTGTTGATGAGCAGAAACTAAAAAGCTATCTGGGTGTTGATGAGCAGAAACTAAAGAGCTATTTCCCCTTTTTCTCCATGATTGCACAGTGATTGGTACGACTGTTGCTATGTCAGAAAATGATTTTGTAACATCATCAGTGTATCTAATTCTTAACATGGCCCCATGTGTGGATACTTAATTCCAGAGATTGGAGCTCAGAACAGATGAGCCAGAGCTTTCTACAAACATGAGAAAAGCCCTGAGGTTTGCAGAAAAATCTGAAATCTTAAAAACCAAAATCAAAGAAAGCCATCAGGGACTTAACAACCCACCCATAAGAGAATTTGTGTCTGTACCTTTAAGAAAGTAATACCCTCAATGGCCACTATGGGGGTTTCTAGGCAACCACAACAATATTGCCAGCCATCAAGCCTTGGTTTCTGTCAGTAAAAAGGAGGGGGAGGGGCAGGGCCCTTTGTATGGATATTTGGCCTCCCAGTCCACTCCTGCTCCTGTTCTGCTATGGAGGGAGGAGTCATCAGGGCAATTTGCTACCACACAACTTCTACCACTCAGAGTCTCAGGCCGAGTTCAGACTGGCAATTTGAAGCGCTAGGGAATCGTGGCAAAGAAGACCTGGAACAGACCTGGAACAGCTTGTTCGCGGTTTTCCTGTTCATACTGCAGTGAATGAAGCGGGAGGATACTGTGGAGGAAGCGCAAGGGAGCGTTTGTACTGTTGGCCCGCCCCTGGCGGGCTGTTAGCAGCTGTTTCTGTGGTCCGCTGCATGCACCTATGTGCATGGGTGCATGGGCGCCTGCCACGGAAACAGCCAGTGCCTATTATCAATGACTGCGGGTTGTTCCCGCCTTAGCGGCGCTTGCGTTCACACGTCAGGGAACCAGAATCAACCCACTCTACACACAGTTTGCTACCACTTTCACCTGGTACTTTTTAAACTCGGGAGGGAAGCAGCACAAGACAACTTGAGTATGACTGGGGGATGCCTGACAGATGTGCTTGTGTGAACCCGCCCCTTTAATCCGCTACTGAAACGCTCCTGAAACATTTGGCTGCCGGGCCAAACTGCCAGTCTGAACTCGGCCTCAGAGCGGCTTGCAATCTCCTTCCCTTCCTCTCCCCACAACAGACACCTTGTGAAGTAGGTGGGGCTGAGAGAGCTCTAAGAAAACTGCTCCTGAGAGAACAGCTCTCAGAGAACTTTGACTGACCCACAATCATCCAGAAGTTGAATGCGGAGGAGTGGGGAATCAAACCCTGTTCTCTAGATTAGAATACGCAGCTCTTAACCACTACACCAAATTGGCCAATCCCAGTGTCAGACTAGGACATTGGAGATCAAGGTTCAAATCCCCATGCTGTCTTGGAACCTTGCTGGATGACCTTAGGCCAGTCACAATCTGTCCACCTAACCACCTCACTGGGTTGTTTTGAGGATAAAATGAAAGAGAGAAGAATGATCTAAGCTACTTTGTGTCCCCCCACTGGGGGGAAAGGTGGCACATACATGAGATAAAATAAGTAATAAAGCTAAAGAGGGGGTAGATACAAGAAAGTCTGGTTAGTGAGTGGAAAGGAGAGGGGATGTAAGGGTTGCGAGGAAGAGAGAAGAATGAAATGCTGTGACGAAAGGGTACAGGGGGGGAAATGAAGTGACCCCTGCAAGTTCTTGCAGGACCACATTTGTTCATCATAATCCTGAATTGCTTGTAAAGACAATCAAAATGTAACCAACTTAGAAGATAATATTTCTTCTGATAACATTTTGAATAAGTTTGGATTTATTACTTTTATTTACTCATATAGGAGCATCAATGTCCATGATGCTTTACAGAACATACAACCTCAGTTCCCTGCCCTGAGGAGTTTATTACTATCTAATGTTTATATAAAAGAGACTACAAAATGAGGGTAGACACGTGCAGGCAAGGATAAACAATGGAAAAATGTGTATTAATTCCTATTACAGATATTTAGTTTTAGTAGGCTCAGGGAATTTGGCTTCGGAACTTTACCAAATTAATGTTTGCAAAGTTGCGTAGACTAATAAATTACATGTTTTATATAAAATATTATGTTTTTAGATTTATGTACTGTTTATCAATAAAAATGAACAAAGGTAGATCGTATTTTTCTATCACATTTTTATCCTGTCCATCTTTTCCAATGAACTCAGGGTTATATACATGGTTCTCCACCTATCCATTTAATCCTGTGAGATAGATTAGGCTAAGAGAGCATGATTTCATGACAGTAGGGATTTGAACTCATTTCCCCAGTCCTAATCCAACACATTAATACTGAACTAGACTACCGTATATACCCGAGTATAAGCCGACCCGAGTATAAGCCGAGACTCCTAATTTTACCACAAAAAACTGGGAAAAAGTATTGACTCGAGTATAAGCCTAGGGTGGGAAATGCGAAATGCAGCAGCTACTGGTAAATTTCAGAAATAATAGATACCAATAAAATTACATTAAAAACACATAATATTTATTTCAAAGAAAAACAGTAAATTAGCTCTATAAGTGGAAATCTTTTCCAAGTCAGCTTTCATTTTCCGCCACTCCCTCACTTGTTTTTCGTCAACACAAAATTCCCTACTTGCAATACTGTTATTGCTTTCTTCTGCTCTTGCCACAACCTTAAGTTTGAAACCAGCTTCGTATGACCTGCGTTTTTGTTTTGGTCCAGGATTAGAAGTATTGGGATCCATTTCTAACAGGATAAAAAAAAGAAGACTCTGAAAAGGAATGCCATACCATAGCGGTTTAATTCTCAAAATATACTGTACGTCCTAGTTATAGTTCTTAAAAGAGGTCAATTTACAGTAGAAACTGTATGCGATGCACCCCACGAACTAGCACACAGATGTGGGCAAGTTCTTGCCCAGTACGGCACGGAAAAGGCGCAGAGGAGGACGTCCGCCTCGGTCTCCTCTCTCTGACGTCACTGGTTGCTAGACGCCAATCAGCAGGCGATCTAGCAACCAGTGGAGGCGGGGCGGGCAGCGGCGGCTTCTAGTGTTCTGCTGAGCGGAGGAGTTCTTTTAACTCCGCTGTTATTATTGGCACGTCAGTCTCCGCTCTCCTCTCTCTTACGTCACTGGTTGCTAGACGCCAGTCAGGAGGCGATCTAGCAACCAGTTTAGGCGGGCGGGCTGCAGTGACTAGATCAGTTTAGGCAGGCGGGCTGCAGTGACTACAGGCTGATATCTGGCTGCGGAGCGGCGGCATTTTCTGGGGTCATTTTTTTTCTCACTCGAGTATAAGCCGAGGGGGTGCTTTTTCAGCACAAAAAATGTGCTGAAAAAGTCGGCTTATACTCGAGTATATACGGTACTTCTCATTACATGAGTGAGGGACAAATCAAGAGTGGGTTGATTGGTTTTATGTGGGGGGTTTTTAATACCAGAACCTCAAAATTTGCCAACATAATTTAGATTTATAAATACAAAGAATTTATTTAAAGTGTAAATAATCTCTATCAGCCAAGTATATACTCTTGCTTAACAGTATATCAATGTATTGCTCAATGAAAGAAAGACCTATCTGGTTCAGTATCCTTTCCAACAACCTCTTAACCAGTAGGCATTAGGTGGACAACTGGAATTGTCAGTGGTTCACCTTTTGCCCAGCTGTAGACTAATTATTAAGTATACCTCATATTTTCAGCTGAATCCTCCGGCATTGGTGCAACGGTCTGAACAGCAGGGAGGTTCTTGCTGGTAGCACCATTCACAAAACTAGATGATGATGAAGAAGAGGAAGACCCTGAATCCACTGCACCTATTCCCAAAACAGAGTACATTCAGTGTGAAAAACAATGCATTAACTTCACAGTTTTTAAAGCAGATACACACAAATATGTGTGCGTGTGTGCACAAAATTTAGGTGTTTCCGAACACACACTTATATACATATATATCAATATACATCACACTTAGACACAGCTCCTTTAATAATGTTAATATACAAATTTGGGGAAGGTTTAACAATGATAGCTTTTATTATCTGAATTAGATTATCCAAATCTAGTACTTTTAGCTTTCTCTCGGAACTACTAATTTTCAAAATTCCTAACATTTTCTTCACTTTTCTATCATGTGGACTTAAGAGTTAATATATATTTTAGATAATGTATAAGGAGTAAGGTACCATTTTGAACACATCTTTAAACACTTCTTTTATAAACTCATATTATACAAAAGTTTATACACTCCACTATAGATTACCAGATATTAAGGGGCAAAACCATACCAACAGATGTCCCCCATTTTAATACATAAGACTGTCTTGCATTCTTAGAGAGCAATAGTTGGTAGATTAGGTCTGACAAATACCTAGGTCTACTTATTAAATTATTTCAGACTGATTAAACAGTGATAGATTGTGATTCCCTTACTATCTAGTCTGAAAAAAATGAACATTGAGAATTGTATTGATCCCCCCTTCCCAATAACTGATCATATGCAATATGATCTATTGCAAATGGAAACTATGGCCCTCAGTTTGCAAGATATGAGCAAGGCTGTTAATGATAGGATGTTTTGGAGGTCATTAATTCATAGGGTTGCCATAAATTGGAAGAGATTTGATGGCACATAACACACACACACAATTTGATCTAAAAATACTCATATTTCTTATGAAATTCCTATGTAGTAAAAAAATGCATCCACTTCTATTCAGTATACTTCATAGTGTAAAAAAATGAAACTAATGGTGATTTATCTAGACCAATGGTACTCACTCCATGGTTCACAGAGAGCCACATTCTAGATTTACCACAAACCAAAAGATCAACATGACTAGTGTATACCTTGTTTGCCATCCTGCCATACATAAATATACAGTAACAGAGATAACTATATACTATACTATTAGGGTTGCCAAGTCAAAATTTCGCTAGAGCGGGCGACTCCCCGCTGGCAGCTGGAGGGCAGCTGGAGTGCGTGCGCGCCGCACGCACGTCACCCGGAAGTGACGTGATGACGCCGGGCACACTGGGGGCGGGGCCACAAACATCCATGGGAAAACCATAGAGTTTTCCCTTGGATGACCATGGTCCCGCCCCCAGCGTGCCCCGCATCGTCACATCACTTCCGGGTGACGCGCAAGTCGGGGTGGGGTCCCCCCCAAGGGTCCAAGCCGCCGGTGGCGGGGAACAGGCCTCTGGGGTGGGGGTTTCCCACCCCCCGGTGGGACTTGGCAAGCCTATATACTATATGTGTTATTATAACTGTAATGTTCAGTAGTCCTTTCAGGGCTCTTTATGTAGCAGGAACTCCTTTGCATATTAGGCCACACACCCCTCATGTAGCCAATACTCCAAGAGCTTACAGAGTTCTTCTTACAGGGGCTACTGTAAGCTCTTGGAGGACTGGCTACATCAGGGGTGTGTGGCCTAATATGCAAAGGAGTTCTAAGATACTAGAATCTGGAGCAGTTCCCATGTCTCTGGATAAGCAGGCTAGATCGGATATGTCAAGCATACAGACCAAGGGCCAGAACTAGCCTGTCCAGGGCTCTTATCTGGCCTGTGAGCAACATGGGGGAAACCAGTCTGAATGTGAGCCAGAAGGGCTTATATTAGGGTATTAAGCCCCCTACTGAGGTGCCTCCCTTCCCCAAATCTGGAACATGCATGATTCCATGTGATGAGCACCACAGCACTGAAAAACAAGATGACCTCTATACTTTCACCATCTTGTCCACACACAAGGCAAAGATGAAAGCAGTGTTCAACCATGATGCAAAATATTCTTGTATGGGCAAGAAACAGAAATCCTCATAGATACCAGTGCCTCAGTAAACATATGACATGCTGATTAACAAACCCACTTAACAACAGACAAATATGAAAATTCATGCATATGGGTCACGTCAACAATTACCAACCTGTGGACAATACCAAACACAGCTACATTTTCAAGACTGCCAGACCACAGCTACTTTCTATGTTGCAGAAGATGGCACTGATAACTTGCTAAACTATAGAACAGCTATTGCATTGAAACTTATTCATATGGTCTAAAACAATCATCCAATCTGTTTGGATTTGATTCTTCAAACTTACACAAATACGTTTTGTAGCATAATGTAACCAGCCTCCTGAGCCTGAACCCAGGGTGGTCTTTCCCGAGAGACCCCAAGAACAACCTCTGAACCTCCACAAGCAGTGCCCTCATAAAGCCAGGCTTGGCTTAAACAGTGACTTTTGCTGGGAGGCTAGGAGAACCACATCTGGGCTGGGAAAACTCAGGCCAAGTGAAGATTCTCCAGGCTGGCTGCACTGCCAAACATCCTCCATGCAAGCACCCCCCCCCCGGTCTCTCCTGTCAGCTCAGTCCAAAAGGACTAAGAATGGGCAAATCTCTGCTCTTGCCTCAGGCATCTTCTACTTACCAAAAAGCTAGTCTTTTGTCTGTCAAATGTACAGTCAGGGACAAAGAGCCTCTGGTCTATGCTATTGTCATAAATGAAGTATGTTGCATGTTTCTAGCCCCAACTTCTGTTTCACTTGTATGTCAGGGAATACTTTTGGAATAATCCTCTCATTCCTGTCTCCATATATTTGTCTAAGATATCTGCATTCTTACACCTATGCCAGACCTTTCAAGGTAAACATAAACTCTCCATGTCTAGTGAATGGTCTCCCATTCAGGTTCATCCTGCTGTACAATAAGAAACATTACCTCTTTTGTCTGGCACCAGGGAAATGCCAGGCCACTCTACTGTTCCACAATGGACACTCCCAGCTCAACCATCCAGCACCTGGCTTAATCCCATCAAGGCTATTGTGTCAGACTCTGCCCCCTGAAAGCTCACTGGTCACATCTGAATTACGCTCTGCCTGGTACCACACCTCCATGGACTCTTTATTGGTCTAGAAAATCTATTGTTCTCACCTGAGACCAGCCCCCGAGGCCTCCCATTGGTCTGCATTGTTTTCTAATATATCCGTTAGAGCACATGGCCTCAGATTTTGTGTGTCTGCCTCTGATACCAACTGGCAGTTCGCCCCTGAACTTTGGTTTGGGCCATAATCTCATCTCCGTGGACTCCTGAATGTCTGGATAGGTTGTATCACCCTGTAACTGACCCTCTAAAGTAACCTCTGCTTTCTTAGTTCTGTATTGCTTGCTCTTTTTGAATGCTTAGTGTGCTGGTAATTAGAGAAATACTTTAATAAAAACTATTTAATTTACTCTTCAAATTTGGAGTCTTCCTACTGTTCCGGACCTTGGTATAGACAGGTGTACAGATCCCTTGTACCCCTCTGGCCTTGCCTGCTGCCTAGCTAATTTCCCCAAACAACAAGGCAGGCCACTGGCAGTAACAGTAGATATAAAAACTATCAGATCAAGCTCCATATTGATAGGACTGTGAAGCCTGTGGTTTTATCACACAGACGCATTCCTTTTCATGTACAAAAACTAGTAGAAGAGAAGCTAGAATGTTTTGAAAAGCCTGATATCATTGAGAAGGTGGAAGGCCCTACCCCATGAGACTCACAAGTTGTGGTTGCTCCCAAACACTAACAACGAGGAAAAAATGGACTCCATGAGGATATGTGCCTGCTCAACTAAGCCATAAAGTGAGAACATTACATCACTTCTATAGTGGATGATATCATCACAGACCTGAATGGAGCAAAGACATTCTCCAAACCTGATCTTAATGCTGGATATCACCAACTAGAATTTCACTCAGAGTCCAGATACCTCACCACAATCACTGTTCATATTGGTGTTCAGCACTACAAATGGTTGACTTTTGGCACCTCTTCTGCTGCTGAAATTTTTCAGAATGAGATCTGGGAAACCTTGTCTGGACTAGCAGGGATGCTCAACCTCAGTTATGACATTCTTGCGCTTGGGACAACTCAAACAGAACATGATGACAGACTTGAAGCTGTTCTAGATTGGACAGAACAGTGCAATCTCACACTAAATTCTGTAGAGCATGAATATAATGAGAACAAACTGGATATTTTGGATATGTTTTCTCTGTCAATGGTGTTTCTCCAGATCCAAAGAAAGTGGCAGCCATACAGGAAGCTGGAGATCCAAACACTTCATCTGAACTTAGTTTATTTGTCCTTGCTATATACCATGGGCATTTCATTCCCATCCTTGCAACCATTACTCATCCCTTATGAGAACTCACTGCCAAGAATTAAGCATGGGAGTAAACAGCTAAACATCAAACTGCAGACCAGCAGAGAGAGGCCGGAGAGTCCATAGCAAGCTGCAGACCACGGAGCTGCGTGAACAGTAAGGCGGAGCCCTTAGCAACAGCTCCGGCGTGGTGAGAGCACGAGGAGGGTGCTGTATTTCGGAGACGCCTGGTTCTTGCGGCCGTGGCCTGGAGGAGCCCGGAGGAGCCCACGACAAGCTGCGGAGTCGCGGAGTTGTGGAGCCGCGTGGAGGGCAAGGCAGAGTTTTTGCCATTGACCCGGCGCAGCGAGAGAGTGGTGGTGGGGCGCTAGGACCCTGGAGACGCCTGACTCCAGCCCCCAGCTGCAGGCCCGCAGGTGCTGGTTGCAGGGATCAGCGAAGGGGCCGTGTGGAGGAAGGGCCCCTTTTGGCTAAGAAGCAGGAAGGGCTGAGGCAGCGGTGGGGGACGCTGCGGCTGTAACCGGTGGTGAGAGAGCCGGCCAGGACATCGCAGCCGGCTGTGAGAGAGCCGGCAGGGACGCTACAGTTTGACCCAGAGTTTGGCCCGGCGGTGAGAGAGCCGGGAGTGGGGCCCCTACCTGAATTGCAAGACATGGGCGGGAGATCGTATAGCCCACGATCTGGGGATACCTAAGACGCAGTTGGTCCTGGGCAGGTCATATGGAACAGGATTTACCACCAGACTGGAACCTCACGGATTTGGAGTTGTGGAGGCAAGGCTGGTGCTCAGGCTTAGTGTGCTGTACTGTGTCCTGGAAGAACGGAGGGGAAACCTACAATTGCTGGGGCCCACTGGTGGCCGATATGAAGATCTGTGACGGTGGGAGTCCCCGAGTGTATGGAACCCAGAATAACATCGATGTGAAGAGCCTGGTTAATCTGCCTGGCACCTAGGAACACCTAGGAATATTGCTGAGTCAGAGCTGGGAGGGTATGGTGTGGGTCTGCTGGAGCGTGTGGGGTGGAGTGCTATTATGTGAATGTGTGGTTGAGTGAATGAAGTTTGGGTGTGAGTGTCGGGGCTTAGTTAGTGAGTTAGGTTAGGAAATACCCCCGACATGAGCAGTTAGGAATACAGTTATAATACTGTTAGAATTTTTTGTATTTTATGCACTGATAGCACTTTAGGAAATTGTTAATTGTTGCAGCTGGTTTGTTGTTGACCTTGCCATCGGTTGGCGGCCTGAAGCTACGCGGAGCCCGCCAGTGATCAATGAATGGGAAACAAATACCAGTGCTCTTGGGGAGAGGGAGTATGGCGGTGGGTCTGGGCAAGGTTGAGTGCGAAGGGCGCAGAGAAATAGAGTGGCTCGGCGCCCTTCCAGCCTTCGACCCATCCCGAGGGTGGCCGGCAGTGGGGTCGGGATTAAGAACCCTCCTCCGTCATTGGTGTTATGCAATGCCAGGTCCATCAACAACAAAGCCGAAGTCTTGCAGGACTTTGTGCAGGAACAGCAAGTAGACCTGGCATGTGTGACCGAGACCTGGGTGAAGGAGGGTGAGACAGTCGCTCTCACCCAACTCGCCCCTCCAGGGTTCTCGGTCCTTCACCAATCACGGACCAGAGGGCGGGGGGGAGGAGTGGCGCTTTTCATTCGGGAGGCTTACTCCTTCAGGGCGCTTCCGCAAGCGGAGATCGCGGGCATAGAGTGTGTCGGTGCGATGCTGGAGGCTGAGGAGAGTTTGGCTATTTGGTTGGTGTACCGACCACCTAACGCACCGGCCAATAGTCTGCCATCCCTGCTGGAGGCCGTATCAGGCTGGGCGCTGGAGCACCCTAGGCTACTTGTCTTGGGTGACTTCAACGTCCATGCTGAGGACGCGACCTCCAGCCGGGCTGTGGACCTAGTGTCGTCCATGGCGGCACTGGGGCTCTCTCAGTTCGTTTCGGCTCCCACGCATCGGGCCGGGCACACGCTCGATCTGATCTTTGCGGCGGGAGTGACGGTGGACCGGATCACTGTCTCGGCAGTGCCATGGTCGGATCACCATGCCCTGAGGGCCCGTCTGAATGTCCCACCCCGACCCTGTTTAGGTGGCGAGCTGATTTTGGCTCGCCTGCGGACCCAAATGGACCCTATGCGGCTCCAGATGGCTCTGCGGGATCCGAGACCCCCTGGCGGCTCGTTGGAGGAGCTGGTGGAGGATTG
>NW_015161964.1:467437-467589 GCF_001447785.1 Gekko japonicus
TGGGCTTGGGTGTCACCAATATGCGGATGACACCCAGCTCTATCTGATGTTGGACGGCCAGTCAGACTCTGTTCCCGATGACCTTTCGCGGGCATTGCAAGCCGTGGCTGGGTGGCTCAGGCTGAGTCGGTTGAAACTAAACCCGGCAAAGA
>NW_015161964.1:467756-488921 GCF_001447785.1 Gekko japonicus
TATCATCTGCGGCTGGCCAGGCAGTTGGTTCCCTATCTCGGCCGAGAAGACCTGGCCACTGTGATCCATGCGACGGTCACCTCGAGGCTGGATTACTGTAACGCTCTCTACTTGGGGCTGCCTTTGTCGCAAATCCGGAAGCTGCAGCTAGTGCAGAATGCTGCAGCGAGGCTGCTGATGGGTCTTTCCAGGCGAGACCACATCCGGCCGGTGCTGCATGCACTGCACTGGCTGCCTATAGCATACCGGATTCGCTTCAAAGTGCTGGTGCTCACCTTTAAAGCCCTGAATGGCCAGGGTCCGGCCTACCTAAGGGACCGCCTCTCCCCGTACATTCCCCCAAGAGCACTGCGATCGGGGAATTTCCATCGCCTGGAAGTTCCAGGCCCCCGGGAAGTGAAGTTGACCCAAACCAGGGCTAGGGCGTTCTCGGTGGCGGCTCCCACCTGGTGAAATGAGCTCCCGGAGGAGATCCGGGCCCTGCGGGACCTAGTGCAGTTCCGCAGGGCCTGCAAGACGGAGCTCTTCCGCCAGGCCTTTGAGGGGGAGCCGCCGCCGCCACTATTCCACCAATGATATTCTAACCATCTAGGTGTCGCCCAATAGAGCTGGGGAAACATTCTTCCTGGCGCTCCCGCTGTGAAGAACTTGGCCGCCAGTGTGGGACGTCGCCCATCTTGGATTTTATGTAAATTATCAAAGCACCAAATTTTATGTCAAGATATTGTGTTTTATTATGCTGTTGTTCGTTTGCATATTTTAACTTCGGCATGGCCGTTTGTTAGCCGCCCAGAGCTGTATATTGGATGAGGCGGGATATAAATCCCAAAAATACATAAAATAAATTATCTTGCCTCAAGTCATTTCTCTCTAGTGATACAACAATGGCATATTTTATTCCACAGAAAAACACTGAACTTATAGAGGATGCCAGCCTTGTGGATCTTGGAGCGATATTGACTCAAATAGATTTGACTGGCCGTGTATTCACCATGTCATATACCAGTAAAGCTTTTTCCACAGTTGAATGTCACTATTCACAAACAGAAAAAGAAGTGGTGTATAGTTGCTTACATTTCCATTTATACCTATATGGATGTCACTTCACAATCATTACTGATCACAAGCCTCTGCAACTAATGTTCACCAGTGTTTCATTCCAACCACCAACTCATTGAATGCTGGATGCTGTGACACAAAAGTTATGATTACACACTGATGTATCATCCTGGCAAGGGCAATCCTGCATATTATTTTTCCAGACATCCTTGCACTAACGCTTCAGTCATTCACACTGTCACAGAACTTGCTGAAGCTTGTGTATTTTTTCCTTACATCTCATGTCATTTCTACTACAGGTTCAAGAAGCCACAGATGCAGATCCCTGTCTAAAGCATGGAATTACAGTGGTCCAGAATAGACAATGGAATGCTGCTTTTTTTCCAAATACCCGACAATTTCACATTCGCTACCCAAGTCATCATAAAGGGTTTGGGGGTTTTGGTGTTTTTTTTTGCCATTAACAGGAATTGACAGTCACCAACACAAACTTGCTGCTAAAGGGAACCAGGGTTATTATGCCTCATAGTCTTTAGCTCATGAAGGACACTACGGAGTGGGGAAGATTAATCAACTTCTTCAGGAGAAGGACTGGTCCCCAACGATGGACTCAGTCTTGTCTCCTTTGTCAAACAGTAGTACTGGACCATGCAATTCCACCCACACAAATGACCACTTTGTCTTCTCAGCCTTGGGTTGAAGTCAGTGTGGCTTTTTGTGACCTCCCCTCTGGCTCACATTTGCTTATAGTCATGGATGACTATTCCAGATTTCCAGTTGTTGAACTGGTCACTACTATATCAGCTGTCTCCCACACTACAACCAGACAAAGAATCTCCCATCTTTTGAATGCCACAGGTGGCGAGAAGTGACAATGGGCCACCATTCAACAGCATACTTCTTGCACAAGTTGCTGAATACCTTGGGTTCTGTCATAGGAAAATAACGCCTCACTGGCCTCAGGACCACAGAGAAGTTGAAAGAAAAACTAAGAACTGCAGATGCTGAAGGCAAAACCATCAAGTAAAAACTATACACATTCTTAAGAAATTACAGAGCAACTCGTGGTCAGATAAACTGGTCAACAATGAACGTGAGTTCTGAATAAAAACGGAGTAGTTTGAAAAGCGATCCCCCCCCCCCGCGATTGGAAACAGAGATTGCAAAGAGGGACGCCTCTTTTGCGAATGAGCGGTTAAGACACGAAGGGGGAGAGGGGAAGAAGTAAACCGAAAGTGTTTTGAGAGACTTATCTGAATTGTGAAGTCGTTTGGCAAGTTTTCCGAGCTGTGGGGAAGCGGCAGAAACTGTAAATAAAACGGGAAAGATGGCAGCCCAGCAGAGAAAGTTTAAAACGAAACTGGGTGGGCAGAGTCCAAGACCGGAAGAGGGAGCAGATTTCCTCCTGGTGGATATGCTCAAGCCGGTGATGGAACAACTCGATGGTATTAACCAGCAATTGACTGTGATGAATAAAAACTTTGCGGCACAGCAGCTTCAGCTGCATGAGACGGAGAAAAAAGTGGAGCAGGCAAACGAGAAAATTAAAGAGACTGACACCACAGAAGTTGAAGAAAAGGATGGGAGAGGTGGAAATGAAGCAGAATTGCCAAGAGAATCGAGTCTTGCAGCTTCAGATGGAAAAAGCTAACATGATTCTCAGGTTTCAGGGGGTTCCTGAAACGGATCGGGAAGACTTGAAGAGGGTGCTCAGTGAGATCATCGATCCAGTAGTAGGCTTAACAGCGGATGAACTGGTAAACGAAATGGAGACAGCCTATAGGGCTTACTCCAACTATATTTTTAAAAAAATAGCCCACCTGGAGAAATAGTGGTCAAGTTTTCAAGAAGACAAACCAGAGATGCTATTTTAAAAGCAACATCAGCAACTCCACTGAAAATGGGAAATGTAACCATTAAAACTTTAAAGGACATTCCATTTGAAATTAGACAAAAGAGGAAAAATTACAAGGAATTAATTTCTTTTCTTCAAACTAATGGAATATCGTACAGATGGGCGGTTCTGGAAGGTGTCATCTTTAAGATCAACAACAGAAGGGAGAAGATAGACTCCACTTTTAAAGCTAAAGAATTTTTGAAACGTTAGCTGGGGATAGATGATGAGTCTAAAGAGGGAGAATCAAAGTCGAGTGACTCTGCTACCTCAGGAACGGAAGAGGATTCTGCGGCAGAAAAGGGTGCAGGACCTGCCAGAGTGGTATACGATTTTAGAGACAGAAAGCCGAAGTAAAGGCAGAAGGACTTGGAAAATGGCCTTTTGAAGTAAAGAATAAGAAGATGATCAGAGACTTCTCTCATAACAACTAACAAAATAACATAAAAGAAGCGAATTGTTATAAGCAAGAACTCAACAAGTATATTGTGATAATAAAACTCATGGTACTAACATATTTACTAACAGTGAAAAGATCTCCTTCTCTTGGGGTTTTAGTCTAGTGTGGTTTGTTTTTCTTTATCCCTAGTTGTAGTCCCTCCCCTATATTTCTTTGTAGTTTGTAGTATATGCAAAATATATCCCTACGGGGATTTTTAAAAAAAGAAAAGAAAGAAATTACAGAGCAACTCCACATAGCGCAACAGGGCTTACTCCTGCAACTGCATTATTTGAACGTCAAATGCATACCAAATTACAGAGCTGCTCACAGTTCCAGTTCACAATGACCAAAGTCGAGCAAAAGACGAAGCAGCAAAAGAAAGAATGAAGGAGAAGACAGAAAAACACAGAACCATAAAGCAGGCAGTCATAAAAATCAGAGACTCTGCCTTAGTGAGGAATTTATGGCCAAGAGACAAACTTTCCTTGCCATAAGAGCCTCACCACTATATAGTCACAGAAATACAAAGGACCATGATTACAGCCTAATGGAGGCAATATAAAGTATCCCCAAATGCTTCCCATTTTAAAATCCTGAGGGGGCCTCATCAGGTGTTTCTGGATGATGTCTGGAATCACCAAAACTATGCACAGCTAGCAATACTGCCCCAGGTCCCACACTATCAGGTTCTACCCAATTTTCTCTGAGTGGCGATACCCACTTTGGACAAACTGAAAATGCCCAGAACACTGTAAAGATTACCTCATGACTTAGCATTCTAGGGAGTATTCTGGAAAGACAATATTTTGGTTCCTAGAAGAAGCAGAATATATGATGGTTTTTGTTAATGGGAGGAAAGGAATGGATGTAAAGTTCAGCAGTCTGTTTCATGTTTTATATTAGTTCCAGGATATTAGAATCTGGAACACTTCCAGTCCAGGTTTCACTCATGTCTGTGGACAAACTGACTAGGAGAACTGCAATGAAGGATTCTGGCAGGCCTTGTGTTCCTTCATTCATTTTTTTCCTGAATAAAGTTACTATATGATTATTAAAAAGACAATCAGCATCTTCCTGTATAACTGAAGCATCGTACAATATACTATTCCATTTTTAATAACCAGGTACTCTGCACAGGTGGGACTGTCTCTTCTCATCATTGCTGAACCTCAGAAAGCCCTTATGTAATTGGCTGATGCCTATCCCCTTTGTTACCCTCAAAGTGTTATCTGCTAATTCTGCAAGAATCCTAGCTAAACTGTAATTCCATCTTAGTTTTAAACTTTTTAAGTTTTATCACATTATGTAAAATGTTTTAACCCTTCTGTTGTGGAGGGTGCACTGTTTTATGTTGGTATATATGCTGAGATGTTGTGGCCTATAGCTACAACAATAAACTTCAACTTCAAACTTCTACTTCCTTGTGTATCTGGAGGAAAGAGAGGAGCTTATCTCTCTGCCTTCTTTCTCCTCATCCTGAGGCACAGGAAAGTCATGTGAGAATGAGAACGCTAAGGCACACAGAGGAGAGTAAACTGGCCATGGAGAAATGGAAGTAAAACCACTACCACTGTCCCATTGGTGGCTGCTATGATGGTAGTTTTGCTCTTCTCTAGAGCCAGCTTGCTCTTCTCTCAGCAGCTTGCCAGATGAGAGCCCAGTGGCTGTGGAGAAAGATGGGAGATTGTGGGATGAGACTGACAGTTTAAGGAGCTTACTCATCTTCCAGGCATTGCCCACTGTCCTGAAACATGGGGGGGTTGCCACATTGGGGAACAGTGCTTGGTTTCAACACAAGGGCCAAATGCCCCTATTATATGTTGTTCCTGTGAGATCACTTGGGTGTGTGGTTAGAGGAATGGTGTACAGCTGGGGTCCCTACCTTTCTGAGCCTAGACACCTTTGGAATTCTGACACAGGGTGGTGGGCATAGACACAAAATGGCTGCCGCAGGAGACACAGCAAGCTACAAAACGGATGCCATAGCTAACCATCAGTCACAGAGTGAAGATCTTTGTTGTACTATGGTGGCAGCTTTTGCCAAAGCAATGCTTTTTTTAAAAAATCTGCACAGCCAATCAAATCTCTAATGGCCAATCAGAAGCCTTGCAGGGCAAAAGCCTCACTGGGACCCATGGGAACCACACTGGGGACCTCTGATCTAAAGTATGCGAGACATAGATTCTAGTCCTGCCTCCTCCTGATATTTTGCAACTGACTGGCTGTTTGCTGGCCAACATGTGAACTTTCCTTTATTCTTGGTTTTTCCTTAGCTGAGATATCAGCCCTCTTACTTATATTTGTTTCTGAGTTTAGTTTCTAATTCAGATGTAAAATCCATATTTTATTTATTTAGTGCAGCAATGCTTCCTTGTACATTTCTTTTTTAAAAATGTTGAGTATCACATTGTCTTTCAGAACATCTTTGGTCTAATTATTCTCCCTGTTTAGGCATTCTGTTTTCTACCACTGAAAATTTAAGTACCACATTTCTTTTCTATTTCATTCCACATTTTCTGCATCCTATTACATAGTTCAGTCAGAAAACTTTCAGGTCTCCCTTTAAAATATTTTAAACCTTTTTCATACAAAAAATCATATTCACTAATCTCTTCCAATCATTCTTCTTGCAGCACCCTTATTCCTTTTATTTATTTAATGTCATTTGAACTTTATCTGTATACACAATCTAACAACAAAGAGTAATTCCTTCACTTGCTGTGTTCAGAAAGTCATGTTTTATTTCACAGTGCATTTGGTGGAAGGAAAATATTTTGGCAGGTCTGGCAGCATTCGTAACTTGTACATTTTTTTAAACTTGCAATTGACTTATGTTTTGGGGACCTGCAACTTTTTGTTGCTTATTAGCTGTGGTGGCTCAAGTGATTAAGACACTGAACTGCAGGCTGTGGAAGGTCGGTAGTTCAGCAGTTCAAGACCCGAGTGTGCCGCATGACGGAGTGAGCTCCTGTCTCTAGTTCCAGCTCCTGCCAACCTAGCAATTCGAAAGCAAGAAATTGCAAGTAGATAAATAGGTACCACTTCAGTGGGAAGGTAACAGCGTTCCATGCGCCTTGGTGTTTAGTCATCCCAGCCATATGACCACAGAAATGTCTTCGGACAGCGCTGGCTCTTCGGCTTTGAAACGGAGATGAGCACTGCAACCCTAGAATCGGATTCAACTGGCTTTCGAGCAAGGGAACCTTTACCTTTTTAGCTGCCTTAAGTCAAAGGACATAAGGTAGGATATACATATTTTAAATCAGTAAATTCCATTAAATTCAGTCTCTTACACCTAATGATCTCAGACTGATTATAAAATGCTGTACTGTTATACAAAAAAATAATCATATATCTAACCTAGACATATGAAAAATAAGTGTAGTAATGAAATAAAAATAGTTCATTAACTGGTCTAGCTGTTAGATCAAAATTCTTAGTTTTCCACTAATTCAACTAAAAGAAAGCAAAAAGAAAATTCTCATACTGCCAGTTTAGCTAGAAATCAAATACACTGGGAATGCTGACTGGTAGAGCTCCCACCTAACTCTGGCCTGTCTCACAACTTATTCTTGTGTTATTAACAAGTACCAACCAAGGGACAACCGTGCTGATATTTATTTATTCAGTATATTTTTACCCTGTCCTTTCTCCAAGGAGCTCAGGTTGATTTTTTAACTCTAAACACATGACTATTTAGTCACTGCCATAAAATAAAATGAAAAACAATTAATGTATTTATTTAAAAGACTGTTATCCAAAATTCAAAAGGAAGATAATTAAATTAAAATTAAAAAGGAAGAAACTTAAGAAGGAAGATAAAATGCCACACATTTAATACACTGACCATTATAAAACTATATACTAACACTGAAACACACAGCAGCAACTATGTTTTGCAATAAAAAGTAATAATATAAAAAATGTAATGACCCAATAAAACAGCAGCACAACTTTGAACACTGTGCAGTATATGCTACAAACTGCAGCAGAATAGCAACAGGCTATAAAATGTTTTAGCCAATTTCTTTCCACAGCAGAAGTTATGAAACAGTTTTGTCATGAAACATCAGAGACAGCAATCGTGACAGACTAACATGCTAAAGAAATCTAAGAAATAAAAACATTTTCACGTGATGCTGAAAGAGTAACAGAAACTGCACCAAACAAATTTCACTCCAATGAAGCCCTTTCCTCAGTAGCCACCCACCTACATGAGGCTGAGAAAGAAAAAAAGCTTATAACAGTATGTCAATTTAAGGCATAGCAATGTTTTAGAAATAATGATGCATTTAAATATTGGTTGGAAACTACTGCTGGTCCAGAATTTGGAAGTTAGGCTACTAACAGGGACTAGCGATCAGGAACAGTGCATGGATTTGGAAGAGATTTCAGTGACTTTGTTTCTGAGCAACAACTGCAAAGTGCTGACATTGATTTATAATCTATGACTTACCCTGAACTAAGAGATTTTAAAGGAATCCGTCAGTCATCAAATGATCCAGAATGGTGACCTGATTGGATTGCTACAGTAGGATAAGGGAGATGCAAGTGTGAATCCCCACTCTGCCAGAGAAGTTTACTGGGTATCCTTGGACCAGTCATACACTCTCAGCCTAACCTAACTTAGATGGCAGGTTATTGTGAGGATAAAATGGATATGGAGAAAATGTTTTAAGCCACTATGGTTCTCCATTGAGGAGAAAAGTAGGGTTAAAAATTAAATTAACCAGAGGATAGTTGGACGGTTACCAAAGAAAGGTTCTTTTCTCCTGATTATGGTATCCCCTTCTTTCTCAAACAAAACGGCTTAGACACCAAGTTGTCCTATTCACCTAAGCTTTCATTCAAAAATATTCTATATGAAACACACAGACACACCTTAGAACACTATTCCCAACCCATTTATATGCATTAAACAAAGAGCATAATTTTATAATCCTAAAATTAAAGTATCTGCTGCTTATATATGAAAATTCACCATTAAAATCCTTAATACTGACCTTTTATAGAATAGTTCCATTTTTTTCCCTTACAAAATATTTGCAACATCCTTTCAGATTACTAGAAGTAGAAAAGAAGATTTGGGGAGACATCTAGTGTCTCTAAATGACTAAAGTAAAATCCTCCGCTTGCAGTAAACCATTATGACGTACTGTATAGGACTTGATCTAACTGAAAATCCCTGGGAAAGATTAAAAAGCGGACAGTGTGCTGTATGTATTCGCCACCCAGGCTTAACTATGCTAAAATTACTACAGACATTTGTTTGAAACTGATATACAATACACACAGAGAAAATAAAAAGATGTGAAAGAAAATACTATTTACCTCCAATGCAACTAGCAGAAGGCAAGAAACCATCCACAGTCCTAATGAAATATGCCTACAATATCCTTGATTAACAATTCTCTCCTTAAATATGTTAGTATTCATGAATTCGGGTAAACCTATTGGGTTATACTCTGCCACTTTGCTCAGCTAATGATAACATATTCCTCTTGCGTGGAATGAAAGCCCCTTTATTTTATATTATTTATTTATTTTGAGATTTTTATTCCACCCTCCCCAAAGCCGTCTCATGGCAGATCACAAAAAACAAGTTCAAGACTAATTACAATAAAATCACATTAAAATAATTGACAACAATAAACAATAAAATTGCACAAGTAGCAACCATTTCATATAGATCTGTTGGGAATACAAAAGTTACAGGAATATAACATCTGAGCAGAGTGTTGGATACAAATAATTTAATTAACTCTCCATATTTTTTATTTAGTTAAAATATTTTATATCCCATTTTTCCCCAATTGGATTCAAGATGACCAACGAAAAGTCTAAATAGTATCCATAACAAATTAAAATCCATAAAATATGACAAACTAATTCAGCTTCCCAACAAAACACCCAACTCAAAACAACAACAACAACACACCATTAAAAGTCATTACCGAAAACACCCAAGAAATAGAGGTGGGTTCAATGCCCTTTGTCACTCCAAGTACCATCCTCCCTTGTCATTATACCAGGTTTAAGGTGAACTGCCTGTGCAGCTGCCTTCGACCTGAGCCATAAGAACATAAGAGAAGCCAATATTGGATCAGGCCAATGGCCCATCCAGTCCAGCACTCTATCACACAGTGGCCAAAAATACCAGGTGCCTTCCGGAGATCCACCAGTGGGGCCAGGACAATAGAAGCTCTCCCACTGTTGCCCACCCCAAGCACCAAGAATACAGAGCATCACTTGCCCCAGACCAAGAGTTCCTATCTATACCTTGTGGCTAATAGCCACTGATGGACCTCTGCTCCATATTTTTATCCAGCTCCCTCTAGAAGCCATCCATGCTTGAAGCTGCCACCACCTCCTGTGGCAGTGAATTCCATGTGTTAATCACTCTTTGGGTGAAGATGTACTTCCTCTTAATCCGTTCTAACCCAACTGCTCAGCAATTTCATTGAGCGTCCACAAGTTCTTGTATTGTGAGAAAGGGAGAAAAGAACTTCTTTCTCTACCTGCTCTATCCCATGCATAATCTTATAAACCTTGATCATGTCACCCCTCAGTTGTTGCTTCTCCAAGCACCTTAACCTTTCTTCATACAGGGGTATTATGATACTGGCTGATTTGTTCTCAATTCCCTTCCTAATAATCCCCAGCATAGTGTTGGCCTTTTTATTGCAGTAGCACAGTCTCGACATTTTCAGTGAGTTATCTACTACAACTCCAAGATCTCTCTTTCTAGCTGGTGAAAGTGTAGGAAGAACGCCTCATCCCATGCTGCCAGGGTTGCCAACCTCCAGGTGGGGGTCTGGAAATCTTCCAGAATCTTCCAGAATGGCTGCTTTGGAAGGTGGAATCAAGGGCATTGTGCCTTGCTGAGGTTTCTCCCCTCCTCAAACCCCACACTCCCCAGGCTCCATCCCCAAAATCTCCAGGTATTTCCCAACCCAGAGCTGGCAACCCTATAGGCCACTCACTGGATGGAAGTTGAGCTGCTTCTGCAGCTGCTCTGGACCTGAACCAGACAACGGGAAGGGAGAATGCGCCTCCCATGTTGTCCCACAGGGCACAAGGCAACTGTTTGCTCTAGACAAAAACAGCAGAAGTGTAGAGAAGCACCTCCTCCTATGAGGCCCCACTGAGTGCTAGATGTTTTGCTTCTGCTGCTGCCTTGCACCTGAGCTGGGTGGCAGAAGTGGGGGGAATTACACATTTCCTATTGAGCCACCCCATCAACTTGACACAAAAGGGCTCCTTGATTGAAGTGGCCCTGGTAGAAAATAAAACAGGTAATAGGAGTTGAGAAAGGGTGGCAACCATCTT
Source organism: Gekko japonicus (assembly GCF_001447785.1). Classification (NCBI taxonomy): domain Eukaryota; kingdom Metazoa; phylum Chordata; class Lepidosauria; order Squamata; family Gekkonidae; genus Gekko; species Gekko japonicus. Next base: position 478,481 of record NW_015161964.1, read on the forward strand.
ATCTTGCAAAAATTAGGCCAGAGAGGACTTCCCAGGAAAGAGCAGAACATCCTTCCATTGGAGTAATTTGGCAGCAATTGGGCCATACAAATTGGTAGCTTCCCCTGACCACTCCCCCTCTTCCAGTTTGGTGTAGTTTGGTGTAGTGGTTAGGTGTGCAGACTCTAATCTGGGAGAACCGGGTTTGATTCCCCACTACTCCACTTGCACCTGCTGATGTGACGTTGGGTCAGTCACAAGCTCTGGCACAGCTGTCCTTGAAAAAGAGCAGTTTGTGTCAGAGTTCTCTCAGCCCCGCCCACCTCACAGGGTGTCTGTTGTGGGGAGGGGAAGGGAAAGGAGTTTGTAAGCCGCTCTGAGACACCTTTGGGTAGTGAAGGGCAGGGTATAAATCCAATATCTTCTTCTTCTTCTCTTCTTATCTGAAGTCATAGAGTCTGAAGCAGTATTAGAATGCAGTGACCTCTAATGGACAGTGTGTCTAGCTCTGGAGAACTAGGGTGGAACTGAGTGCTGGACTTGTAGTCTGCTGGGACTACAAGAACAACTGAGATGGCTGGCCCTATGGGTAGTTCTGGGATACAGATAATAAGAGCCAGGTTCCTCAAAGGAATGGTGCTGGCATCTGCTGGATCCCTCCTTTTTTGGAAGTGAGGAAGAAAAATAAAGAAGAGGAGGATGGTGAGTAGGAATCCTTGTCCCTCTGCCTTAGCATTGCCTTTTTCTATTGGGTCCTGTTTAACTTCCTTCACCCTCTGAATAATGCAGGAACAGAGATCTAATTGAACTGAAGCCTCATCAAGCATAACTGGGTGGGAGGGGACAGCCCCCCTTTGGTGCAAGGTAAGGCCACACACAATCCCCCCCATTGCTTTATAAGTAACTGTCCTGTGACTGAGGAAGTTGATGTGGTAGGGGAAGCAACCTTTTGACACTGGTACCTCCTGGGGACTCCTGGCCATGTGAATTCAACCAAATGTAAGGTACTGGTTCAGATGGGCTGCAGGCAGCTCTGTCAATAGGCCCATCCACCACCAGCACTGTGGAAAGGGAGAAAGCTATCAGCTCCCTATCCCTGCTGGTGATTTGGCAGAGGGGGGAAAAGAGTGGCATCTAAAGAAGAGGAGCTGGCTGTTGTGGTGGTGGCGTGTCCCAAAGTCTTAGAGGAGGAGTGGCCAACCTATCTTCCTGTGATGGCTCAGTTGCTTGCTAGTGGGAGGTGGAGGGAACCGATGCTGATTTTTAAAATGGTATTTTAGAATTTTCTTCTGTCTTTTTATTAAACAAGGTAGGATAGCTGCAGAAGCTCAACTGGTGACAGAGCAGGCAGGGCATGGACTAGGGGGATCAAACACCTCCTTAGGGTAGTGGAAGGCTGTGCAAAAAATGTGCAAATGCCCTGTCCCCACAGAGCAAGGAGGAGGCAAAACCCATGCAAGGATACCTTCTTCCATTGATGGACAACTGGAAAATAAGATGTAACTGATAAAAAGCAATTCTATCAACAGGACCAACCTGCTTCTCAAATAACAAAAAGATCTCCAATTTCTCAACTTGATTTGTAAATAATGATTTATTAATATTAATTTATAAATATTGATTGGGAAAGCAGATGATTCCCTTCCAGACACTCAAAATTATCAACCAGCATTGCCCCCATCTTCTATGGATCATGTTTCAGCTTGTTCTGTCTCACCACAGCCTCAAGGAACCAATTCAGAAACAATATAGCAGTACCTGTGGGATAACTTAATGAAACATAGAATTGGATTTCTTTAGCATACTGGTGACATGCAGTCCCAAAACTCCAGACAATCTAATTCACCACCCTCACATAAATACTAAAGAGAACTGATAACAGTGCCAAACTCTGTGGTACTCCCACAGGCCAGATCTCAGATGACTCAACATCTCCAATGTGTGTTCATCTGGACAAAATGGGCTGAAACCATCAGAGACTGTTCACTTTAATATCAATCTTATTTTAAAAAAACAACAAAATGGAATGATCAACCATATTAAAAGCCATTGAGAGATGCAGGTCATTTCCATACAGGTTAGTTTGCCCTGGGTTTGATGCTACTGGGAAGCACCCCCCCCCCCTCGATCCCTGGATTATCATGGTTCATTTGTGCACCTCCCAGGATTCTCATCAATCTTTCCCAAACCTCCTTGACTGGGAAGTTTTGGGAAACATTGAAGCAAAGCCTGGATGGCTGCTCTGTGGGCATGAAAGTTTGGATTTTCTCAATCTTGCTCACACTGTATTGTATTGGCAGCCACAACAGCAATGAAGAAACTATATTTCTGTCCCAATGTGGAAAATACCCCAAAAGCATCACCAAAGAAGCATTACCTTTGTCTAGTTGCAAAAGGAGATCTTCCACCAGAGCAGCCAAGACTTTCTCAGCTCCAAGACCTGGCCTAAAGCCAGAGTGAAATATGTTATCCAAGTACACCTGAAATTGTCTTGCCACCACATGCTCAATCATCTTGCCCATCATATAATTGGCTGTGGTCTATCTCCCTTGCCAAAGTTGTTTTTTCCAGGAAAGGTCTGATCACCAGCTTAGAGAACACCTTTACTCCTTAGGATATATTGATAGTTTTGAGGAGGCACAGATACTCACACATCATTGAATCTTTTTGTTATCAAAAATTAAACTACTCTTTTGAGAAGTAAAAATAAAATCTAATCTAAGACTGCATCTTTCCCACTAGACCAACCAAGTGCTTCCATCCCACATCTGTCTGCCAAATGATCACTTTTGAACAGGGCACATGTGTGTGAAATTCAGTATGAATAGGCCTAAACATCCCATGCAATAACACCACACAGGATTAACTGCACAATTTGGGCCTACGATGATATGATTTTGTGGATTTCCACCATATTTAGATCTTATGCCCACACATGGTCATCAATATTGGAGGTGGAACAGGAAGGTGATATCTCTCTGGACAGAATGACTGCCTGATCTAGGGCAATGTATGCTCGGCATATAACTGCTGTTTTCAGAAAACTACAAAAAAGGGAATTGGTAATTTATTCTTTAAATCTCTATACATATTAGAAGAGCTGTCAGCATACCTTGGAACCATTATAAAATTTAACTTGGTTACACAATCTAATATGCCTTAGAGAAATTTTACTATAATTATCACAGCCGATGTAATAGAACAAAATTAGAGTCCAGTGGAACCTTTAAGACAATAAAGTTTTATTCAAGGTATGAGCTTTTGTGTGCACACACACAAACCTTTGTTGGTGCTAAAGGTGCCACTGGACTCTAACTTTGTTCTGTTGCTTCAGACCAACAAGACTGTCCACCTAGATTATAAGTAAATTCACAGAGGTGAATAATAACACAATGGATTGAAACACAGTGACAAGTCTTCCTCTATTTGATAAAAAATCTTCCATTGGAAGACTGCTCACTTAGCAAAGAGTATGTGTCACAACTTCTCCTGCACCACAACCAAACCCTAGGAACAGACTCTTCATGATGGGATGACAACAGTTAGTGAGGGACACCACCCTGAGTGGAAGACCAAGAAGCTCAAGGTGCACTTGACACCACTGAACTGCCTCCAGATCCAGAGCTCCTGGATCCCAGAGTCCCACTTGAAGGACCTGACCTGAAGGTTCAGTTCCAGATGCTGCTGCCAACACTCTAGTCTCCTGCCTTAAAGGGCAAGATCCTGGACCACTAGTCTTCCAGATTTCCCACACACACACACACACCAGGTGGGAGCAGCAGAGGTGGCAGGCCCATGAGGAGGCAGCGCACCATTAACAAAGGACCAGGGTAGTGGCTCACATTCCAGCTACTGAGCCAGATCACTGCCTAAGCACATACAGTGCTTGGCAAGATCAGGGCTCAGTCAAGCCCTGTTTGGATGAAGCCCAGAAACAGGCTGAACCTCTTGCTCTCCAGGATATTTAAACCTTGAGCTAAACAGAGAGCCTTGATGATTCAACCAGTTCATATGGCTTACAGTCCGGGACCCCACTGCCACAGCCAGAACAGTTCGTTGATCTGATCCATTACTATGGTGACCAGTTTACATGTAGTCGTGGATAATACTAAATAGCTATCTAGATTATTTTCATAATAATCAGGTCATGTATACATTGATTTATTTAGAGCAGTAATCTACAACTTTTCCAGATCTTGGTACCACTTTAAGCACTAGCTGGCAACATAGAATTATCTAAGCTGCAATCAGCTGATATCATAGTCATGTGACAGGAAGAGCCACAATTAGGACCTCACTGGTCTCAAGGCAAGGACAGTGGGCAACAGACAAAAAAAAAACCTAGGAACAAGGAACACAAGCTGAGTACCAGGAGATATAGTGTAGTGAGGAAAAGGCCACCGATTAGAGACTTTGAGGAATCCTTTCCACTGATAGTGGCCTCACTTTGTCATCCAGCAGCTCCTCTCCACTTTTATACAAAGAGATACAGGAAATGTGGTATCCCTGTAAATAACCTATTGGGAAGTAGGGGTGTGTTTTGGATGGTGGTTTCGTAGGGGATATAAGCCAGCCTGCGAGCTGGCCAAAGTCGTCTTATTCCTGATCGAATAAAGTACGCTTTGCTGAAATCACTCTCCGTCTGCGTACTTTTCAGAGACGTGCTTGAGATTCCAAACCCTTGGGTTGGACACTACTGGACTTAGAATCACAGAGCTAGAAGAGAAATTAAAGCACCTTTGCAAAGAAGAGAAAACATTTTTTCTAATTTTACCCTGTCCTTTCTTTTTATCCATGCTATTTATACCAGAGGATTGGAGCACTATCCCTTCTAGTCAAAGGTGAAGAAGAAACTGTAGCAGCCTGTTTGTTTTTCAGCACAGAATTAGGTCTCAGATGCTATTGTATCAGGTTTTATGTATTAATGATATCAAATGTTATCTTTGGAACTGATCTATGAAAAAAGTATTTGCAGTGTGAAACACAGGAAAAATTGGTCCACCTACCTCAGTACATTTATGTAATTTCCCCTACATTTGATAATGAGATATTAGTCAGGAATTACAACAATGATGCTATCCAATATGTAAAAAACACTGCATGTTGATTTTTATTACAAAAAATCAATTAGACATAACAAAGATATTTTAAAAAGAAGAAAAAAAATTACAAAGTTCACAAAAATATCTAAAGATAATACCTGTTGTATTAATCATACTTTTTGGTGTAGCTCCTGTGGCAGCAAATATATTAGGTGTACTACTTGGTGTCACTCCACTTCCAGTTGTGGCAGCTCCAACTGTGGTCACAGCTAAGCTTCCAGGTGGAGGTTTCTTCACTGGTACTACAACACTTCTACAGAGGAAGACATTAGACCATAATCAGAAAAGGTTACAGAACAGCAGTGCTTTGTACCCCTCCCCCTGGGAAAGAAAGCGCTATTCATTATTTATGGAGTCTCTCTGATTTCTCTGACCCTAACCTCTTTCTCTTTTCTTATAAAGACACATCAGTCAGAACATGAGCACTGCGTGATAAATATTTATTGACATTTTTCCAGGTGATCTGTAAATGTATAACGCTTGAATTTCTTAACATTGCCTGGATCTCATCATCATGGTTATTGCTGCTCATATACATATATGGTCAATATAGCTCTGAAACAAAATTGTAGTCATTTAAATAGCTTTGAACAGAATATATAAACTAAAGAAACTGAATCTTGCAGCATGAAAGGTAATGCTTAATAATAACAACAACAACAATAATAATTCCATTGATATGTATGATATTTTATGCTACAGCATGGATGCAGAACAAAGAATTTGGTATGATATACAGCTTTATGGCTCACTCTTATGCCATGACTTAGTCAAGAATTTTTTGTAAGTGAAATTTGTAACAGCTACCAAGTCCATCTTATTCACGTTTGTAAACACACTTGAAAAACTCCAGAAGATGTGCTGATTCTTCCTTAGTAAGACTTGTTCTACACCTAATAACTTTGGGTTGTATCCAAAGAAGCTGTTATGCAAGTGTAACAAAACTTACAACATGGCATTTCTGATTTCCCTCCCCTGATTTCAACCTTCCGCTGCAAACCCCCAGCTTCTCCACCATGCTGTGAAGGTTCCCTGAGCTGGGCCCAGCATGAGAATCTCAAGGTGAGCTCTTGTTCCATGAGCATTGTTCAGCTGTCAGTATTTGGATCCAACCCTCTGTCTCCACCAATTTCCACAGAACAGACGTTAGGCTAGAGGGTAATTTCACAGATTTCCAGCGAGCCTTTGCTTCTTGAAGTCCTTGGGGCTGGTATGTAGGCCAGTCCCTCAACCAGTTACAGTACTGTTGGGAACCTTCAGAGTATGCCATTAAAATCCAATTCATTGTTACGCTAATATGCTTATTAGCTTAGAACTTCATCAAAGCCAATCAAAATACCAATAAACAATTTAAGACACCAACCGGTTTAAAAGAAAAAAAGCACAGCATCGCTTAAAATTAGCTTAAAACTAGCAACAAGAGATAAATCCAGCACATAAAGATAATAAATCCAACAGAAAATGTATGTGTGTGAGAATGAATACAGCATAACCTTATGCAAAGCATAAAATATTCAACACCTGGCAGATGGATGTGGGGAGAGCACTCCATAACCAGGAAACCACAATCAAGAACATCCGGTCTCTTGTCATTGCTCATCTTACCCCAGATATGGGAAGTAATCAGAGAAGGGCTCCTGAAGAAAATCTCAACTGATGGGTGGATTTGTATGGAAGTAACAGTCCTAAGGGTTACTGAGTCTCAAACCTTTTAGGGCTTTAAAGGGAATAATCAGCACTTTTAAATGGGCAAAAATGATAAGCATTCAATGTGCTTGTCCAGCAGGTGACATATGGTCTTGAATATGAAACTGAAATAGGTCTCTTATAACTATGTTTAAAATCTAACATGATTTAGGAATCTAATGTTTAATGTTTAAAATCTAACTTGATATAGGAAGCTACTATATCCATCTTAAATGGATCTTATTATTAAATGACTAGCTAAATACAAGGCAGTTAGCTGACTTCCTCTTCGTGTTTGGTGCTAGAAATCATCATGAACTCCTTGTAAGGCAGGGTTATGAATTGGCCTTTTCTATCAATTCAAAATTCTGCAGGCAATATTTCAGTGATTCCAAAACTTATGAGTAAAGAGTACAAAACCTATTTTAAAGCACTTGTCATCCCTAAAGTCTCCAAAAAAATGACTGCTGGACAAAAATGCTTTCTTCCAGCCCAGATGATGTCTCCCTACCTTGATCTGGCTGATCTGGCCTTTTGGCTAGATTACTGTTATGTACTCTACATGGGTCTGTCTCTAAATCCAAACCAGAAACTCCAGTTGGCACAGAACACCACAGTATTGGTTGTCACCAGAAAGCCCTTAATGGCCTTGGATCTACATAACAGAAGGATTGCCACTCCTGCTATGTTCTGTCACAACAGCTTCACTGATATGCCAGCCTGCAAATGGGTAATATTGGCATCTGCATTCATGTGCATTCTCTGTTGTGGCTTTCACCTTGTGGAGTGGCCTAAGGTCAGGAAGGTTCCCAACACTTCTATCATTCCCCAGAACATGCAAAACAGAAATGTTTAGGATGGCGTTTTTATAAGGGGATTAGAATAGCAGTATAAAGGGACCATCGGAGTGTGTCTGTGCTGGAGATTAGGATTGTCATCTATTGCAATGTTAATTTTATGTATCATCTTGGTGTAGTAGTTAAGTGCGCGGACTCTAATCTTGGAGAACCAGGTTTGATTCCCCACTCCTCCACTTGCACATGGCTGAATGGCTTTGGGGAAGCCGTAGTTCTGATAAGCGCTGTTCTTGAAAAAGAGCAGTTTCTGTCAGAGCTCTCCCAGCCCCACCTAACTCACAGGGTGTCTGTTGTGGGGAGGGGAAGGGAAAGGAGTTTGAAAGCCGCTCTGAGACTCCCTTGGGTAGTGAAGGGCGGGATATAAATCCACTCTCCTCTTCTTCTTCTTCTTCTTTTACTACACTGTATTCTACCTTTTTTCTAAGTCCTTCAATATAATTTTATAGTCCAGAGTTTGAGTCTGGTAGTATCTTTAAGATCAACGATGTTTAGTTCTGGGTATAAGCTTTTGTGTGCCCAGAATTAAACTTTGTTGGTCTTAAAGGTGCCACTGGACCCAAACTTTGTTCTATTGCTTCAGACCAACATGGCTACCCACCTGAATATAATTTTATAGTGTGATGGTAAGAGAGGAAAGGGGTTGTTTTTCATCATCATCATTATCATCATCATCATCATCATCATCATCATCATCATCATCATTATTATTATTATTTATCACAGTGAGATGGTGTTCTGGCAATTCTGCAATTCTGTTCTGGCAGATGGTGTTCTGCAATTGATGATGCAGCCAAGTTCTTGGGAACTGCAGATGTATTTTCCCAGGATTTCTGCTATTCCAAGCAACACTGTATTCTGGAGCTGAGCTGGTATTATTTGCTCAATGCCCAGAATGTCCAGGTGCTTCTTGAGGCTCCTAAGTACTGCTCCAACAGCTCCAGTGACAACTGACATGATGGTAATTTTCTTCATATTTCATGGTATTTCATGATCTTCTGCTGTTCTTTCTTTTCTATTCTGCTGTCTCCTGGGATTGCAATGTCAATGATCCAAACCTTATTTCTCATTTTTTCTACAATTGTGATGTAGGAGTGTTATTCTCCAAGTGTTTTTAATCAGAAGCTCCAAAGATTCTTTGCTTCATCACTCTCCATGATGTTGTCTGGTTTATGCTCCCGTGTATTTCTGGCTGATGGTAAGTCATACTTCTTGCAAAGATTCCAGTGCAACATAGCTGTAACTTTATCATGATGGTCCTTATAGGAAATTTGAGCAATTTTACTGCAGGCACCGACCATGTAGTCGACTGTTTCATCTTCTATCTTGCAACGCTGACATTTCCTGTTATCACCGGTCTTATGAATCTTGATTTTCATAGTATTCGTTTCAAATGCCTGCTCTTGTGCAGCAAGAATTAGTCCTTCCGTTTTCTTCTACAAATGCCCATTTTGGAGCCACTTCCTGGTATTTTCACTGTCACCTTTATTCTCTGTCTCCTTCAGATATTGCCTATGAAAAAGCAGGTTGCTTACCAGTAACTGGTGATCTTCGAGTGGTCATCCGTGCATTCACACCCATGGGATCTAGTGCGCACGCGCTGGATCGATCGGTGCTGTAGCAAGCTCTTTTAATGGATTTTCACGCCCAGTCCCTCGGGCAAGCGCAGGAACCCCACCGCGCATGCCCAGAGGGGTGGGCGCGGACATTCCACCAGTTCCTTCAAACCACCGCAAATCAACCCCTATTAAAAATGTAGAAGCTGACAGCAGCAGGGAAGGAGGGCGGGTGGTGTGAATGCACAGATGACCACTCAAAGCACCAGTTACTGGTAAGCAACCTGCTTATCTTCGACGTGGTCTCTGTGCTTCACACCCATGGGAGATTAGCGAGCAGTAGCCTACCTGGAGAAGGATGCTGGCAGGTCTTTTACTGCGTAGCCGAAGACAGAATTTGACATCCCATGTTGGTATTGGTGTTTGTACGGAGGTCTAGGGCGTGGTGCCTGATGAAGGTGTTAGGCATGGCCCAGGTAGCGGCTTTGCAAATGTCCGTTATTGGCACTCCTTGGAGAAATGCAGTGGAAGTCGCGACAGCCCTGGTAGAGTGAGCCCTGATAGGGCCAGGTAATGGCTGTTTGGCGAGTAGGTAACATAGATGGATTAGACCTACAATCCACTTTGACAGGCGCTGGGCTATGATGTGAGTACCCAGACGTGCCGGAGCATACGAGATGAAAAGATGTGAGTCCCATCTAGTTGGGTGTGTTCTATTGAGATAGAACAGGAGAGTCCGCTTCACATCCAAGGTGTGTAATAATTTGTCCTCCTCTGATGTTGGATTTGGAAAGAAGTCAGGGAGGAAGACCACTGCCTGCAGGTGGAACTCTGGCACCACCTTCGGCAGGAAGGAGATTTCCAGGATGAGGTGGACTCCGTCTGGCAGAAACGATAGGTAAGGTTGATAGGTAATTGCTGGAAAGCCAATATTTCTCCAACTCATCTTCCCTATGTGACAGCAATTAAAAAGGCCGTTTTCCATGCGAGGAGTTTAAGGTCACATGTAGCAAGGGGCTTAAAGGGCTTCCTCGTGAGCTGGCGTAGAACTAGAGGAAAGTCCCAGGGAGCGACTAGAGTTTTAACAGAAGGATAGAGGTGTAACAAACCTTTTAAAAATCATTTGGAAATCGGATGTGAAAACAAAGTGCATCCGTCAACTGGAATATGGTAGGCCGAGAGAGCGGCCAAATAAACTCGTAATAATGAATGGGAAAGTCCCGAGTCAGCCAAGGAGAGGAGGAATCGGAAAACTCTTTCGAGA
>NW_015161964.1:489272-489500 GCF_001447785.1 Gekko japonicus
GGACCAAGGGTAAAGGAGACCGTCTCCTAGAGATTGTGGGTCCTTGCCTCCTCGACTGCAGAACAGAGAACACTTTTTGTTGTTTCTGTTTGCAAAGACATCGACTTGGGGAACTCCCCACTTGTGGAAGAGTGGGAGGAGGTATGTTGGGTTCATTCCCCACTCATGAAGGCTGAGTCCTGCTCGACTTAGATGGTCTGCCTGCACGTTCATGCATCCTGGAATGTG
>NW_015161964.1:489913-497450 GCF_001447785.1 Gekko japonicus
TGCCCCCACTTCTTCTAAGAGGAGATTTCTTCTCAGCTCAGACCTCAGATAAGTATAAGCGATATCCTGCTGTGTTATCCCCCTTGTCTGTTGAATTTATTAATTTCCGTGCTGATTGCTTTCTATATACTATTGTAACTAAGGAACTTGTGTGATTGTGTGTGTGCATCTGTTTTTCGTATGCTTGAAAACTGCTTAGTAAAAGGCAACATTTATTCATTAAACCTAGCGTGTTGTCTCACTTCCTGGGAAATAGGAGCGTTCGTTGGCCAATCTGACCTCTGTATACACGGGAAAATTACTCACACCACGCCCACTGTCGTAGATAAGTCTGAGTTGGGCATTCGGAACAGTCCTTAGAGGAGTTCCGGTGACAAAGGGAAAGGAGTTTGTAAGCCGCTCTGAGACTCCTTCGAGTAGTGAAGGGCAGGGTATTAATCCAATCTCTTCTTCTTCTTCTTCTTCACCATGGAGTTACTAAGATACAGTCCACGGCGTCTTTGAGAATTTTGCGGACCACTCTCACAAGTAGAGGTAAGGGGGGAACAGGTAAAGAAGTCCCGAGGACCAAGGGTAAAGGATACCATCTCCCAGAGATTGTGGATCTTTGCCTCCTTGACTGCAGAACAGAGGACACTTTTTGTTGTTTCTGTTTGCAAAGACATCGACTTGGGGAACTCCCCACTTGTGGAAGAGTGGGAGGAGGTATGTTGGGTTCATTCCCCACTCGTGAAGGCTGAGTCCTGCTCGACTTAGATGGTCTGCCTGCAAGTTCATGCATCCTGGAATGTGAGTTGTGATGAGGAATATGTTGTTGGCAATGCAAAACTCCCACAGCTGAATGGCAAGGGTGCAGAGTCGTTGGGAAACAGTGCCTCCTTGCCTGTTGACATAGGAAAGTGCTGTGGTGTTGTCCGTGAGGACCGTGACACATTTTCCCTTGATTAAAGGAAGGAAACTGGTAACAGCGTGTTGTACAGCCAGGAGTTCTAGGAAATTTATGTGTCGCTTCCTCATCTGTGTGTTCCACTTGTCTCCAACAGAAAGGCCCATGGAGTGTGCACCCATCCTGTCAGGGAAGCATCCGTCGTAATGGTGACCTCGGGTGACGGAGGGTGGAATGGCGCTCCCTGAAGGATATTTGAAGGGACAGTCCACCAAAGTAAAGAGTCCTGTATGCTGGGAATAGGGGATAGGACGACAGTGTGTGTGTTTTTCGACTGGCTGTAGTTGTGGATGAACCAGAGTTGTAATGGACGCATTTTGAGTCTGGCGAAGACGAGAACTGACGTAGTTGCAGCCATCAGACCTAACAGCCTCTGGATTTGGAAGGCAGTGACGGAGGGTTGGGTGCGAACGACAATGGCCAGGGAAATGATATCTGCTGCCCTGTCTTGTGGCAGGTAAGCCATGCATGTCGTTGAATCCAGTATTGCGCCGATGTATTGTATTCTCTGGACTGGATACAAGTGAGACTTTTGTTGATTGACTCGTATGCCCAGGTTGTCCAGTAGAGCCAGGATCTCTGTGATGTTGGAGACCAGGGCATTCTTGGACGGCACTACCAGAAGCCAATCGTCTATGTATGGGTAGATGGAAACTCCCCGGAGATGGAGGAAAGCTGCAACCACAATCATAGTCTTTGTGAAGACTCTTGGGGCGCTGGATAGGCCGAATGGAAGGGCCGTATATTGGTAGTGCTGCTGATCTATCGCAAAGCGTAGGTATTGGCGATGAAAGGGGTGGATAGTAAGGTGGAAATATGCGTCTTGGAGGTCGAGGGTGGCCACCCAGACGTGTCTCCAAAGCAACGGCATGATCTGTTGTAGGGATACCATGCGGAAGCGGTGGTAGGTCACAAAACGGTTCAGTTCCCTTAGATCTAATATGGGTCGAACGCCTCCGTCTCTCTTTGGGACTGTGAAGTATCGGGAATAAAATCCCGTCCCTTGGAGGTGTGATGGTACCTGTTCGATGGCTCTCTTCTGCAGAAGGACGGACACCTCCTCAAGGAGAGGTGGGGAAGGGGGCGTGGAGACGACGACAGGAGTATTGGGGTTCTGGTGGTGGAACTGAATTTTGTAACCTCGGGTCAAGATGGACAGCACCCACTCATCCGAGGTGATGAGACGCCAGGCGTGAAGAAAGGGAAACAGACGGGTAGGAGCTGACTCGGTGACAGGGAAGTCAAAAACCCTGCTTGGAGGGTTTGGACTGTTTGGTGCGGGAAACTTGTTGGCCTGAACTGAATTTTGGTTTCTGAAAAGCAGGTCTTTGGCCTCCCGAAGACGCTTGTGGTCTCCATCGTGTGTCTGGAGACTGATGAGTTGGTGTATGCCTCTGCCAGGACTTCGACCAGGTGTGGGAACGGTATTGTGGTTTTGCAGAGGACGAGACTCCTAGAGCTCGAGAAGCTTTTATGCTTTTGTCTAACTCTTGTAGAGTAGTATCTGTGGTAGCATTGAAAAGCCCAAGGCCATCGAAAGGGAGATTTCTACATAAGATCTAGTAACTATCGGGAGATTAGTGTTGCAGAGCCAGGAATGTCTTCTGAGAGCTATTGCAGAGGCCATTGTTCTTGAAGACGCCTCGAGGACATGTTTATTGGGATTGAGCTGTTGTTTTGCCAACACCATGCCCTCTTTTTGTATGACTCTGGCTGCTTGAAGTTTGTCATCTGGGAGGTGGCTGAGAAGTTCAGAGAACCTTTCCCAGAGAGTGTATTGATAGCGGTTCATACAGGCAAGTTGTATTTTTCTTAACAAGGCTATGTTTGAGGTTGTCAGCTCCCAAAATGCCACGATATCTGTAGTTTTCTTCAGAGCTCAGTGATTTGATGTTGTTGTTGTTTGGCGTCTTGATTTCTTCTTGTTCAACAATCTTTCCTCTATTCAGTGTTAATGCTGTACACTCATCAAGGCCAAATTCCATTGCTATATCTTTGCTGAATATTCGAACTGTATTTAGTAAAGAATCAGTCTCTGATTATGACTTTCCGTACATTTTCAAGTCATCCATGTAAAATAATTGTGAAATCTTTGGCCCTGTCTTTGAAAGCTGGTAACTTAGGCCTTATTGTTGTTACCAAGATGGTAAGTTTCAAGAATCACTGCCTTCCTAAATATGAATACCCTGCTAAAATCTTTGAGGTGGCAGGCTTTTAATTTCCAGGCGATTATTTCTGAAATATTACATACTCTAACAAGTCTTATCACAGAAAGTAAGCCTCCTAACAGTGTTGTCAAAGCTCCAGTATTGTGAATGTTGAATATTTCAAAACAACATAGTGCGTGTGTTATGTTTGCACTATCAGGTGATGCATGGCTTATAGAGGTACTATGAATTAATGACCTCCAAAACATCCTATCATTAACAGCCTTGCTCAGATCTTGCAAACTGAGGGTCGTGTTATTCAGACAACCCATCTCATGTTGGGTTTTCCTCTTTTCCAGTCAGTCTTGCCTTCTCATGATGTGGCCAAAGTATGATCACCTCAGTTTAGTCATTTTAGCACCTAGGGAGAACTCAGACTTGATTTGATCTAGAACTACTTATTTGTCTTTTTAGCTGTCCATAATGGCCGTAAAACTCTCCTCCAACACTAAATTCCAAATGAATCAACATTCTTCCTGTCAGCCTTCTTGATTGTCCAACTTTCACATCCATACGTAATATCTTGATCTTGGTCTCCAGCAACACTTTCTTACATCTTTTCTAAGTTCATTCATGGTTACTCTACCCATTCTCAATCTCCTTCTGATTTCTTGGTTGCAGACTCCCTTTTGGTTGATGAAAATGACATGGTAGTATTTAGAAACTATTATGATTTAACATTGTACATGTGGGAAGTCTTTTTGTCTCTCATTTCTGAGTTTAGGTTACGTAGGCATTATGATCTGTCAATTAAGGCCAAGCACTTTAAAGGAAGAAAAAGTCAAGAGGTGGGGGGAATTGCTTACCTGTAACTGGTGTTCTTTGAATGGTCATCTGTGCAGTCACACATATGTAATCTCTTGACTGTACACTCAGAACCTATAAAAGCTTGAGATACCATATGTGTGATGCATGGAGAACACAAAGAACAACTAAAAATTGCAGCTACACTTTCTAAAAACAGAGATTACCCTTAGAGGAACAAAATATATTGCAAATCTTTAATTTGGGTAAAGAAAAGCCATTAGAGGAAGATGCTCTTGGGCTCTGGATAACAACAGTCAATAATTTTTCAGTGATCTGAATACGGAGGGAAATATGGAGATTTGCACTGTGTGAATCTTTTTTGGGGGGAGGGGTAATTCGACTTTAAAACCTCTGTCTCTAAAGCAGTGGTTCAAATTGGGTCTTCTGGGCTGCCCGTGTTTCACACCTCTATTTATACGGATGTCACATTTTCTAAATAAGGGGTAGGCAACATTTTTAGTAGACTAGGAAAAGAATGTGAAGTTAATTTAAAATGACTCTCATGTAAGTACTATGGAAATGATGTTTTTAAAATATGAATTAATATTATTTTAAACAATATATAGCAAACCTTGGCACTTGTGAACAGTCAAATTAACACTGAGAGCATTTAGAGCATCTAGAGGCAGCTTCTTACTGTTCTTTAAATCTGAGCAATGTTTGGAGTGTTAAGGGCAAGAAACTGATGAAACAAAAATTACTGGTGAAGTTTTTCTAGGGTTCTCCTCTGAACATTTCTGAGGTTAAGCCATGAAATTGCTTATGATACTCAGGGAAAATTACAAACTTTTAAAAACAATTTGGGAGACAGGTTTAGAATCAAGAAAAACTCTAAAAACAAATGGTAATTCTTTTAGATCATGACTAGTCTCTTCTCCTATAGTGCTAATTAAGGAGGGATCATTTTAACAAAAGAATTATGTTTGACAGCAACTAGACCTCCTCTCCTCTGATGAAGCATGCAACATGGAAATTTCGGATCTGTTTCAGAACTGAATCCTACACCAATTAATATTGTATGATTAAAATAAGCTTTGCTGAAAATGTGATATTGCCAGAAATTCTGGTCATCAGTGTTAATGTTCTAAGCTCTCTCTCTCTCTCTCTAAAACAGAGAAAAATACAAAAATAATTACGAAGATCACTCCAGAAAGTGTTGCATGTCTAAAGGAAATGATTGATCAGTATGTGCTTCTACATATATTACCTGCATATTATTTTCAAGAAACTTTCTGATGTTATGATGAGTCATAACCTGGTGAGTTCAAACTCCAGGGCCTAAGAAACCTGTTTATATTGCTCATAATGCAATTATAGCTATCTTAAGATAAGAGGCAGAAGGCAACGACGTATTGAAGCTGATTGAAAAATGCAGTTGTCCAGAGCACTTGTGGGGAGAAGAGGTCTCTAAAAAGCTGCTCAGAGCTTCAGAGTTTGAAGTGAAATTTTTGATGTTGTCACTCTCAATCTATTGAACGGCTGACGGACAATCAAACCCGTCTGGCTAGCTGGCAGCTCATTTTGCTGGCAGGTGGCAAACAATTAGACACACCAATTTGTGCCTCCTGATGACATTAAAGCATGAAACTAAGTTGTATGCAGGGCCTAGTGATTTGTGTGAAAGCATTTCAAAAATAATACTCTTTGCCGTGGCAACTCATTTCAGACTGCCACCTTCCATTATGGCTTTGAGTAGTGAAGACGACAGACTTGAGTTACGTGCAGTGCAAGGGCGCTTCTGTTCAATCCGTCATCAGCGCCCCCCGAGACCTCAATCCTTCCTTTCATCAATATCACCTCATCATTTACATTCGATAGTACTTGAACTGCTGAATACATTAACTACACAGAAGACCTTTTTCATAAGATGCGCTGAAACATGTTTTGTCCTTTTACATTGCATTTATATTTCTACACCTACAATTCTACCAGTTTAAAAAGCAAATTACATATGTTTTCAATATTCTGAAACGGTATCACTTGCTTTTTAACTTTTTCATAATATCCCTTTGTAATTGTTTTTTGTACAATAATAAGTATTAACTCTCAGTGTGAATTTTGGAAATTTAAGCACATTTTTATTTATGGTTCATTATAAGAGTGGCATTTGACCTTAAATTCCTAATAAAATACTTTAACATATAATTTTTTTTAAAACACTGGCGCATTTAGATAGTTTAAAAGAAATGACCACAATCCTGAAATTAAAGTGACAGTATAAAAAAAACCCTGAGATTTTTAGGATGTGTACAAACAATGGCTTGCACAAACATGCTCTAAGTCTAATCTAGGTCACTGTATAACACAGAAGTTTACCTTATTTTTTTATGAAACATGTTATATTAAGAACTGCATAGTAAACATCAGAGTGAAAATTTATAGCAGATTTAACAATACAGGGAAATTTGACTTGACCAACCAAATTTTAACACATTTGAACATTTCTTATAAAACTCTCTAAGTTTAAATAATTACCAACTAATGGTTGCAACCCACTCATATAATTACGGTTGTCTCTGCAAGAATGTAACTATAAGAGACAGCAAAGTTCCAGTAATAAGAGTCTGGACTGAAAGACTGGCTTCAAATTCTGATGCAAGATCAAGTCTTACAGTCCTTCCGGAGTATGGTCAGACGTGATCTCCTGGGCAACTAGAGAATGATGAAATAGAAGGAAAGATCTGTCCTATTGCTTTACTATTGCTTCTTGAAGGAGACCTTGGGGTTGTAGTGGAAAGCCTGAAGAAAATGTCAACTTCAGTGTGCAGCAGTGGCAAACTCCATTCCAGCAATTATTAGGAAAAGGACTGGAAAACAAAATGGCCAGTGCCCTCGTATAGAGCTATGGTGTAACATCATTTGGAATATCTTGTGCAGTTCTGGTCACCATATCTCAAAAAAAGATATGGCAGATGCTAACCAATATGATTAAAGGGTGGGAGTACCTTTCCTATGACAAAAGGCTGAAGAGTCAAAAGTCCCACCTTTGAGCTTAGAAAAAAGATGGGTAAAGCAGGAAATTATAGAGGTTTACAAAATTATGTCGGGGGTGGAGAAAGTAGATAGATTTTCTCCCTCTTCCCAAAAAACAGAACTCAGAGGCACACTAATGAAGTTTTTGGGAAATTAATTTCAGGACAGACAAAAAGAAATATCTCTTTACTCAATGTGTAATAAAGCTGCGGAATTCACTACCAGTGGTCACAAGCATGAATAGCTTTAAAAGGGGGTTAGACAGATTTATGGAGCAGAGGTCCATCAGTGGCTACTAGCCAATGTGACTGAAGGGAGCTGTCATATACAGAGACAGCAAACTTCTGAATACCAAGCTATGAGGCAACATCAGGGGAGGGCCTTGGCCTCTATACCCTATTTGTTTAGCCATCCGGGGCAACTGGTTGGCTGCCATGTGAAACAGTATGCTGAACTAGAGAGGACTGTTAACTAGATGTAATGAACCATGGAAATCTTAAAAGTTAAAGCAATCAGTGCTTATCTCTTACAAAGTAAGCTCATATCTCTCAATATTAAAATATAGTTGCATAAAACCAGCCTCCAAAAGCTTCTGAAAAGCAGG
>NW_015161964.1:497461-498137 GCF_001447785.1 Gekko japonicus
GAATGGATACGCCCCAATGTTATTGTAGGACTGGTATACAGTGATAGGCCCCTCAAATTATATTTTTGTTCATTATCTACTAGAATTAATTATAACTGTGTTATATTTACATAACAATTAATTTCCTAAAACTTTACTGAACTGTACTGGAGAACAGCATTTACTAAACAATCAACCTATTGCGTGATGCTAGTACTGTCACGACAAGTACTGTATATGGGAAAAAATGTAATAAACTTGCAGAATATTTAGCTTTGTCTACAAAGTTCAAAATTCAACTGCTTGGAGAAGTTTCAAACTTTTGTTAGAAATGTATTGGTTACGCTTTGTAACAAGTCAGATGCTATAGTTCAAATCAAAACTGTTCCAAATTAACTAATTTTAACTGAACAGTGAGTTTCAATATTCTTCAGATGAATACACTAGATACACTAGATACAAAGACAAATGTTCCCTCTAAGCTGTGGAGTCTTGTGAGTAAAAATTCTACTTTGTGAGCTACTGGCATAGGGGAGCGGTGGCACAGTGGGTATATCCCACTGTCTTAACATCTGAACTGTGTTAGTTCAAGCCCCGCGCTGGTGTGAGCAGCCAGCCTGTTGTCCCCAGCTCATCGTCCACCCAGCGATTCGAAAGCTTCGGCGAGTAGATAAAATGGGAACCACTCCTTAGAGAG
>NW_015161964.1:498436-533490 GCF_001447785.1 Gekko japonicus
TTATTATTATTATTATTATTATTATTATTATTATAGCTGTGAGCAAGCGATTTGGCTGCTGCATAAATTAGTTTGCTCTGGAGCCAGCCATCCTGAGCTAAGGCAAAAATGTGTGAGCTGGAGGCTAAAAAACTGTGAGCCAGCTCACACTAACTCAGCTTAGAGGGAACACTGAGTCAAAGACATGGAAAAGGTGGCTATATCTTGATTCTCATAACATTCACCACACAGTGTTGGATGGTACAAGTATATTAAAAGATAAACAAATGGAAAGGCTGATACTAACAAAGACTTTTTCAGTTTTTAAGACTGTTTCCTGTCAAGTATTTCAAGACAAAAGGCATTATTTTGCATTGACAAAAGCTTCATTTGATTTCTGAATACTACTGCTAAAGGCAAAATTCAATCCAAATACCTTTCCCATGAACATCGTCTACCATAAGGCTATGCAAACAGATGTAAAACAGCTAACTTTCACTGCTCAATCTTTTGTATGTCATGATTAATGAATACAAAATAGTGAACTAATAGTGCCATATACCTGTCAAAGGAATGGAACTGCATGGGGAGAATAGGATGTGTTTCTCTCTTCAGTGCAGGATCAGGATAGGGGATAGGATCAGGACCACATTCTGCAATTTCAACAGGAGCTGCCACCAGACTTTTCAGTATTTCCTTCACATTGATACCCTTGCTTTGGCTGATGCTCGATATTGAGGAAGCAGGTTTGAGGATTTCACTGGGACTTTCTGTTAAACTTTCCTGAGATTTTTTTACCTCAGAAGACAAAGTAGACAACAGTTCACTCATAGCGTCAGGACCTGTGCTTGTTTCCAAGTCTGTCCCATTCAAGATGCTGGGCATTTGCTCCTCTCCAATTCCAGAATCAGTATGAGGAATTGAACTTTCCAGCGGAATATCTTCAACTGGTGTTGGAGCCTCCTTTTCTTTGATATTATCTGGAAATACAGCAGGTGTGTCTGTAAAATAAAAGTTATAAGATATGTATGTTTGAGAAATGTTAGTACTCTCAGTGATACTTTAGAAATAGAAACACAATTTTCTTTTTACTGAGTCTGGTTCTTACCTGCTAAGGCTTTGAAGAAGCTTTTTGGTATTTCTAAAGTGACCTATTTTAGTTCACAGGACATGCCCCATCAAACTATGACAGTAATCCACACTGTAGCTTATTTGCTACAGGTTTGCTAGCTTATTTATAACATGAGGTAATACAACAAGAGATGAAACAGAAACGAGATTCATGTTTATATCTTAGGCCAGCTCCAGCTTTTGTGGGCGGGGGAGGCACTGGGCAAGATGCCCTGCAGTGCTTCCTTTCCCAGTAAGTATGCCACTCCCTCATATGTATGTGCAAATACACATGATGGTACAGAACCATTTCATGCTCTTTTTAGCCTTGGCAGCACCAGTGCTTCTTAAGAAATCACATTCCACACTCATGCTCCCCAGCTATCCTGGTAGGAAAGAGATGTCAGAAAGATGCAGTACTAGGGCTTGAATGAGTACAAAAGATTTATTCATGCTCCCTGCATGCAGCACTACCAGCAGGAAATGGAAGACTATTCCAGACGACTCTGCTATGTTTTAGTGGCCTCTGGATCTCCAGTTTCTTGGGCAGACTGGTGCTGTGGCAACAGTAGTGAAATTACTATATTATGCAATCCCAACTACTGTCACATACTCCCCTAGGGCTGCCAAGTGGGGGCGGGGGGTGGGTAAACCCCCGCTTTGGAGGCCCGATTTCCAGTGCTGCGAAATCGGGCCCCGGGGCGAACTCCGCCCCCTGAAGCACATAGACGTTGTGCATCACTTCCGGGACATGCTGGCAGTGCGCACACGCGCGCATTGGAGGACAGCTCCTGGAGCTCTAATGGTAAGAAGATTCTACTCCCCCACTGGTAAGAAGATTCTATTTGGCAACCCTATTTTCCCCCCCCCCCCCGTTTAAATCAAATCTGATAGTCTTTTTCTCAACAATGTTTCCCAGAACGTTTTACACTGGTTTTAATGGTTTTCACCAATTACATAAAAATGGCATTAAAGAAATGAGTTTGAGACTCCAGCAACAAAAATGAGTAAAATGTTAAACTCACCATAACATAGTAAAAGAGAAAGAAATGAAGAATGGCATATCTGCACATCCCATTTGCACATGGTTCTCTTAGTCAAGAGGCAGAACTTACCCTGCACAATCCAAGCAGCCAATGCATATACCCTACTCTTACATTATTTGTCCAAAGTACTGATGTTTGGTAAATTGTGTATTTTAATATCAGGAAGTCGTAACATTTAAATCTGTAATTCTAATATCTACTAAACTGCATTTAATCTGATAAAAATGTACTAGCCAGATGATCAGTTCAAGCCACATAACTCTTAACATATCACCCTACTTTAGCCTTTATACCAGAGGCCAAACGTCTTCTATTCTTTTGTAATACTAGACAAGATATACACCCAAACTGCCAGCATCCTAAACCAAGGGTTCCCAACATGGTACCCATGGGCACCATGGCACCTGGCTGACACCTTTTCTGGTACCTGCCAAGTATTTTCAGAAAGTGGAGCTTTTGCAGAGCAAGGCTTCTGTTTGGCCATATCTAGTGGATTATTTTGCCTTTTTATCCTTGAAAGCAAACTGTGCCATATTACACATTACTATTACATGAGAGATCTCTCATGTAATAGCAATGTGTAATATGGCACAGTTTGCTTTCAAGGATAAAAAGGCAAAATTGGTTGGCTATGCAGATTTTTCAAAAGTTGCCACCACAGCACAAAGATCTCAACTGAGTATCTGAAGATAGGTTGTGTGTATGCAAGAAAATATTTTTAAACATTATGTTCATTTTAAAATGCATCCTTTAAACAGAGCTTCTGCCTGACACACTGAAGAATTACTATCAGAGTTATGAATAACCTCACTCCCTGACGTTTTGTAGCTGGCTCCACCTCTCACAGCAGCCATTTTGTGGTTCTGTCCACCAACCTGTAACACAATTCCAAAGATGCCCACAGGCTCAAAAGAGTGAGGACTCATGCTCTAAGTAGAAGAAAATAAGATTGTGCCATTTTTGATGTTCAGTCTAGAGGGATGTTTAGTTCTCTGGATTCACAACTAATTCCATGTCCCAAAGGTAACTTTTGGATTGTGCTTTTTAAGCAATAGCCCCAGGCCTACATAACAAATGCTTTTTGAAGCTAAGGAATTTGTGATAGTAATTTTTGATATGGCACAGTTTGCTTTCAAGGATAAAAAGCCAAAATAATCCACTAGATATGGCCAAGTTCTTAAGAGTTCTTTGGATCATATCCATATTGTTTCTTTTGTGTTATTGTAATTATGCTCTTGACATTATGATCACAACCATTTTACAATTATACCACACTTTTCTAAAAGGAAATAAATATATATATATATTTGCTGTCTCTTTCAAAAAGAGTGCACACACTAGGGTTGCCAAACCCCCTGGTTTGCCAGGGGTCCCCCACCCCCAACACCCACAACCACCCATCTCTCTCCCTTTAAGTGTGTGGAACCCGTGTTTCCTCCCAAGCCTGATCTCCACAAGCTTGCAGGGAAATGCCAGCTTCGTGCTCTTAAAAGGGAAATGCGGCTGCTCTTAAAGGGGAAATGCCGGCTCCTGCATTTAAAAGGGAAACGCCGGCTCCTTTAAGTGCAGGGAACTGCCGTTTCTGGAGATCTGGAGCACGGGCGGGGGGGGCGGATGTCCCCAATGTGATGTCATCAGCCGGAATGCCCCCAAAGTCCCCCGCTGGGGGTGGAAGATGGACTTGGCAACCCTAGCACACACTCTTATTCTCTGTATACTCCAATTACTTTAATAACAATCCATGTAAAGTCATCCCCAATGGCAGGGATAAATAATATATTTTTCTAATTTTATAGTGTATTTATTTTGTATAAATCAACTATTTCATAACTGAAAGTGCAAAAATGAAGTTTCTGCACTGATTCCAGCATGCATAACATCAGAATGGCTTCATTAACACTGAACTTCTGCCAACACTTACAGAAAGAATGCACTAATATGAATGGAGCTTGCCACTGTGCAGTTGTGAACATTAGACGGACTTAAAAATATATACAGGAAAAACGTATGTCAAGGGAGTCAGCGTGCTGATGCAGCATGTACTTTATATATACTACATATGTGTAAATGTATACATACATATTTATATACTACAGATTGCTGCTGCAGTATGTACCTTTCACACTCACCCCAATATTCTTGTATTACAGGGGACAAAGAAGATACTCCTCCTCCTCCCTGAACCACTAGCTCACTATACTGATATCAAAGTGTATACTGCCATAGAGGGTTGGGGGTGTACATGAAAGACCTGTGAAACTAAATTATGAAACAGATGAACACGCAATATGTTAGCATTCTTCGTCTGGTCCCCACATTGCCAGGGCATCATTTTCCCCCCGTCAGGTGCAATCTATAATTTCTTCAGTAATCAGGAATCTGCCTCACAAAATTATATGCATTCTGTTTGTTCCATGGCTTGTATCTAATGGAGAACTTCTGGGAGCAAAAAAAGAAGGTGATTTTGCCAATGCCCATTTCTACTGCAGGCCTCCAGCTTACCACTCATGATATCACTGAGGGTCCTCTGCCCCCCTGGAGAAGAACATCAGGGGTATTCTGGGCTGCAGTGGTGGGGGATGAGATGTGCTCTGCAGACAGAAATCCACTTGTTCCAGTAGATCCAAGGCAATATGTTTTGGCACACTTAAAAACTGGCTTTTTGTATCTATTTAATTAGATGGAAAGCTGAAGATGGACAGCAGTAACACTGATAACTGATTACATCTGTCTATGGTATAATTTTGACAGCAGATTTGTACATTTTCAGCACTCCTCATCAGCTTCATGTAGGAAGAAGGCATATCAATAGACAAGGAAGGAGCACTGCTAGCCCTAGTGATTTTACCCTTCTCCAGAAGTAAGCAGTTGGATGCCAGATGCCTCTTTCCTATAGTGTTTCATTGTAACTGAAGAGTTCATTTAACAAAACAAGGCAACATAACGAGCTTAGTTAAGAAAATTACATGGTGTCAGAGGTGACCTCATCTGTCACATTCCCTTCCTTAACACTCCTTTTTTTGCTGTGATTTATTAAGGATATTATCTCTTTTGTTTAGTAAGTAACCAGAATAGATTCAAAACTGGAGAAATAAAACATAACATTTCGAAGATGAATCTGAAAGTTACATTTAATCCCAAACTGGAAATTAATCTTACACTGAAATGTTTGAGGGGGTTTTACTGCTTATTCTGCATCTTGTTGGTAAAAAAAAATCAACAAAAAGCCACACCCTGGAAAAGTAACACGTTACAAAAATCAAGTGCTTAGCAATTTTAAGCTGTTAAATATCTGCCAAAATACATTTAAGGAACGCATTATCACAACAAGATCTTGGAAAAGATTTTATGCTTGTTTAAGATCACAAGTTTTAGAGGCATTGCTCAAAAGATAGAAATTTCAGCTCATAGGGCTGAGTTCACTTTAACTGGAATAAAAGAAAACCAAGTTAACAATGAAATAAATTCAACAAAACATTAACATGACAACACAACAAGAGAGGAATAACAATGGCAAACATTTAAGAGACTTTTATAACTATTACTAGAACAGGCTACTAAGCCTGACTCACAGTTCTGTGGTTAAGGCCATACCATCCTAATAAGACAATCATTAGCACACAAGCAGCAAATCCTAATTGTGCTGACCTGGAAGCAAGTCCAAGATAATTATTATCCAAACAAGAACTTCTTAATAATAATTATTTGGATTGCAGTCATAGGCGGGAAATTGTGACTGAAAGTTATTACACTTAAGCTATTTCATTTCATACAACCTTAAAAAGGAGATAGCAAAGACTGCAGCAACTATTGGACTGATTTCTCACATGAGTAAAGTGGATGCTCAAAATCTTACAACAAAGACTGTTAGCGTATGTGGAGCGAGAAATGCTAGATGTTCAAACTGGTTTCAGAACAAAAGCACAAGAGATCATATTGCAAATTTACATTGGTTACTGAAGCATATGAGAGAATTACAGAAGAAAATCAGCTAGCGTTTAATATATTACAGCAAAACTTTTGTTTGTGTGGATAATGAAAAGCTATGGTTGGTTTTAAAAGAAATGTGTGGTGGGGAAGATCTTGGGTCTGAGTCCACCAAGGGACACAGGTGCAAAAGAATTGCAGGAAGCCTGGCGGACAAGACAGCACACCAGAAAATTTCTTTTCTGCATGTTTGTTTTCCTCTTGTAAAGTAAATTAAGCTAGAGGAGAGATGAAAGAATTTACAGGATTTTTGATAACCAAAGACTCTTTTCAGTAGGAGATGTCCAGGATGGAACCTGGCATCTTGCACATGGAAAAAACGTGTGCACGGCCCTGAGACATCCCGTGAAGTGAGGGAAGAGGAAGAAGAAGCCTACTACTGCCCCCAGAGTGTTGTTCAACGGGATTGCAGAATTCATAGCCTCTCTGTGGAGTTGTGGGTTGTTTTTTTTTACTAATATCTGGCATTGACTAGGGCAGTTTAAAAGACTAATTCAAATCAAAGAAACAGATTTGTCATGTACATCACCGGGATAGGACCTGAGATACAGTGCATCAAGTTCCCTTCAAAGGGGATAATAAAAAAGGTCATGATGACCTGTTGATTTACAACATAAAAGGAGAGTGTGTTAGAGAAAATCTGATTCCCATCCAGGTTAAGTTTATTGCACTTACACTGTGCAATGGTTAAATTAAGGACGAAGTGCTACTTAACCTGTAGGCACTCAAGAACAATAGAGATGACCAATGGAATCAAGCATATATTTGCTAAGGAGTTTTAGTAGCGGCTGTAACATCAGCTAATAACTACAGTTTGCATATCAGAGATCTTGTCCCATAGTGCAGCTGTTTTGAGTAGAAAAAAATCAACAGTCTTTTTAAAAGATTGGTGTGAAGTTTACCATAAAACTTGGGACTCAAAGTGTCTTGTAACCTTTTATACTTTTCTGTGCCATCTTCACTATAATCCTACAAGGCAGGTCAGATTGAGAGACTATGATGGTCTAAGGCCAGCAAGTTCTCAGACCAAACAGCCTTTGACCTGGCATTGATCCAGCCTAGCACTCTAACCACTATAGCCCACTGGCTTTTGCTGCAAACTGCATCATATAAGAGTGACTCATGCAGTGTTATCATTGTTAATTAAAACAGTGGCAGCTAAGGAGTACCCCAAAACACTGATGGTTCCAAAGGCTACCATGAAACCAAGAGGAAAGGCGAACTATTTAGGTTTGCCCCCGAAATCATACTAGCTGATCACTTCTGAGTTCACCATGGAGATGGCAACAGTAAGCCTCGCCTGTGCTTGAAACAACACCTATGTTGAAAAGCTCTTTAGGATTAAGTATCAGTGCTGAGAGACTGCAGCAAGCAGGTGAACTGGGGCTGCTGTAAACTTTTGTTGTTCAGTCGCACAGTCGAGTCCGACTCTTCGCGACCCCATGGACTAGATCCCGCCAGGCCCTCCTGTCTTCCGCTGTCCTCTGAAGTTGGCTCAGTTTCATGTTCGTTGCATCGATGACACTGTCCAACCATCTCATCCTTTGCCGTCCCCGTCTTCTTTGACCTTCAATCTTTCCCAGAATCAGGGTCTTCTCCAGTGAGTGCTCCCTTCTCATTTGGTGGCCAAAGTATTTGAGCTTCAGTTTCATTATCTGGCCTTCCAGGGAACAGTCAGGGTTGATTTCTTTGAGGATTGACTGATTTGATCTTTTTGCAGTCCAAGGGACTCTCAAGAGTCTTCTCCAGCACCATAGTTCAAAAGAATCTATTCTTCGGCGCTCGGCCTTCCTTATAGTCCAACTCTCACAGCCATACATGACTACTGGGAATACCATTGCTTGGACCATGCGTATTTTTGTTGGCAGGGTGATGTCTCTACTTTTTATCATGCTGTTTAGGTTCACCATCGCTTTCCTCCCAAGGAGCAGGCGTCTTTTAATTTCATGGCTGCAGTCACAGTCTGCGGTGATTTGGGATCCCAGGAACGTGAAGTCTGTCACTACTTCCACGACTTCCCCTTCTATTTGCCAAGGAGTGATGGGACTGGATGCCATGATCTTAGTTTTTTTGATGTTGAGCTTCAAGCCCACTTTTGCGCTCTCCTCTTTTACCCTGAACAAGAGGCTCTTGAGGTCCTCTTCACTTTCTAAGGACCTGCCATAGTTTGTTGTGATCCACACAGTCAAAGGCTTTAGCATAGTCAATGAAGCAGAAGTAGATATTTTTCTGGTACTCTCTTGCTTTCTCCATAATCCAGCGAATGTTGGCAATATGATCTCTCGTTCCTCTACCTCTTCGAAACCCAGCTTGTACTTCTGGTAGTTCTCTATCCACGTACTGTTGAAGCCTAGCTTGTAGGATCTTGAGCATGACCTTGCTAGCGTGTGATATGAGTGCAATTGTGCGATAGTTTGAACATTCCTTGGCATTGCCCTTCTTTGGGATTGGAATGTATACTGACCTTTTCCAATCCTGTGGCCACTGTTGCGTTTTCCAAATTTGCTGGCAAATTGAGTGCAGCACTTTAACAGCATCATCTTCTAAGACTTTGAATAGCTCAGCTGGGATACCATCACCTCCACTAGCTTTGTTGTTAGTAATGCTTTCTAAGGCCCATTTAACTTCACATTCCAGGATGTCTGGCTCGAGGTCAGTGATTATACCGTCGTGGTTGTCAAGGACATCGAGGTCTTTCTTGTATAGTTCTTCTGTGTATTCTTGCCATCTTTTCCTAATCTCTTCTGCTTCTGTTAGGTCCCTACCGTTTTTGTCCTTTATCATGGCCAGCTTTGCATGGAACGCTCCCTTGATTTCTCCAATTTTCTTGAAGAGATCTCTAGTCCTTCCCATTCTATTGTTTTCTTCTATTACTTTGCACTGTTCATTCAGGAAGGCCTCCTTATCTCTCCTTGCTGTTCTCTGGAAATCTGCGTTCAGTTGGGTAAATCTTTCCTTTTCGCCTTTGCCTTTCGCTTTCCTTCTTTCCTCTGCTATTTGTAAAGCCTCATCAGAAAGCCACTTTGCTTTCTTACATTTCTTTTTCTTTGGGATGGTGGTGATTGCTGCCTCCTGTACAATGTCACGAACCTCCGTCCATAGTTCTTCAGGCACTCTATCTATCAAATCTAGACCCTTGAATCTATTCTCACCTCTACTGTATATTCATCAGGGATGCGATCTAGGTCAAACCTGAATGGCCTAGTGGTTTTCCCAATTTTCTTCAGTTTAAGTCTGAATTTTGCAATGAGTAGCTCATGATCTGAACCACAGTCAGCCCCAGGTCTTGTTTTTACTGACTGGATAGAGCTTCTCCATCTTTGACTGCAAATTATATAGTCAATCTGATTTCGGTGTTGCCCATCTGGTGATGTCCATGTGTAGTCGCCTCTTAGGTTGTTGGAAAAGGGTGTTCGCTATGACCAGTGTGTTCTCTTGACAAAACTCTGTTAACCTTTGCCCTGCTTCATTTTGCTTTCCAAGGCCAAACTTGTCTGTTATTACGGTTACCTTTTGACTTCCTACTTTAGCATTCCAGTCCCCTATGATGATGAGGACATCATTTTTTGGTGTTAGTTCTAGGAGGTGTTGTAGGTCTTCATAGAACCAGTCCACTTCAGCCTCTTCTGCATCAGTGGTTGGGGCATAGACTTGGATTACTGTGATGTTGAATGGTTTACCTTGGAATCGGACAGAAATCATTCTGTCATTTTTGAGATTGTATCCCAGTACTGACTTTTGCACTCTCTTGTTGTAAACTAGGCATTCACAATAGAGTGGTAAAATAAAGTACAGAGCAGGCTGGAAGCTTAAGTAGTCTGTTGTCTCACAATGTGAGTAACAACAAGAACAGGGAACTCCACCCACTTCAGCCACCTTCAGAAACTACAGGAGCTGAAGAGGTCCAAACAACCCCAATAAAAGGGCACAATACCCTTTTGACACATAAAACTTATCACAAAGAGTCATGGAAAATTACTTGTTTGTTTCAACTTATATTCTATCCTCCCTGCAAATGGGCTCAGAGCAGATAACATCAGTAAGAGTTAAAACATTCCACAGTAGGAGTTAAAACATAAGAATGATTTCATACAATAGTTAAAACAGATTAAAACAGAACTATAAGCTGAACAGATGGCATGGCATTCAGTGTAGTGGTTTTAGAGCTGGAGCCGCTAGGCCATGGACCAAATTGTTGGTCTTCAAGTGATGGGCTGATCACAGATGCATGATTCAGCAGGGGGAGGCCAATAGATGGAATGACTGGACACCTGCCACCTCAACCAAAGGCCTGGCGGAATAGCTCCATTTTACAGGCCCTGCATAACTGTAATAGGTCCTGCAAGGACCTGATCTCCAGTGGGAGCATGCTCCATCAGGCCAGGGCCAGGGCAGAAAATGCCCTGGCTCTGGTCGAGGCTAAGCGGATGTCCTTTGGGCCAGGAACAACCAGCAGATGCTAGTCTGCTGAGTGCAGAGTTCTCTGGGGCATACATGGGGAAAGGCAGACCTTCAGATATGTTGGTCCCTGGCTGCACAGGGCTCTGTGAATTTAACTTTGAAACTGAGAGCAGCCAGGAAAAGGTTCCTTCAGTCAGGAAGCACCTGCCAAGGCACACCTCCAGGCTTCTCTCAGAAGTGCTGGGGGGGGGGGGTCTGCCAGTCAGGGAGTCTCTGTCAGGCCACACCTTCAAGCTTCTTCCCTTGGAACCAAGAGAAGAGAGGTGGGAGGGAATCCTTCAGCCAGGCAGCCTGTGCCAGGCCTCACCTCCAGGCTTCTACTGCTGTTGGAGGAATGGCTGTGATGTCAATCATTAAGACTTCAACGTTGATATGTAAGACTTTGATGTTGAAGGGATCGAAACTGTCGACCTCGGGGTGAACTCTATGGAGAATGCCTTAGAGATGCCAAAGGTTGACTCCATGTTGACAAAGGCGAGTGACAGCGAGAAGAAGAAATGATTCAACATTGTGGGGATTGTTAATATCCTGGCAATGACTGTTAGAGAGGAGATCACTGATGACTCCAAAGAGAAAGGGACCAACAGCATCGAGCTGGGTCCTGGTTAGGTCGTTTTGACACTGTGTTGTTGGGACTATGTCATCGGAGGCTCCATCCAGCAACACCTCCAGGTTCCTCCCCTCAGAGCAGACAACCAAAGGAGAGGGAATGTGCCTTTATTCAGGCTGGTGTGCAGTCAAAGCCTTTGAAAGAGCCAGTGAGTCTGAGGCTCTGTCTCACCATACCTTACCACAGAGGGGCACTGTGCCTGTATTCAGGCTGGTGCAAAGCCAAAGCCTTTAAAAAGAGTCAGTAAGTCCAAGGTTCTGTCTCACCACACCTCACCATGGAGGGAGATTATTATTATTATTTCTTTAGGCTGGCATGAAGCCAAAGCCTTTGAAAAGAGCTCTTCTGAGTCCCGCTCTATCCATATATGCCTTTAAGGGACAATAGTAACAGGAAGAGCAGGCAGCTCTTGTTGTGTGAATCCATAGGTGTTTAAGACACAGAGAATGCCCATTTAACAGCACCGTTCAAGAGCAACAGTTGGCTCAATTCTGAGGTAATCCAGAAACATTTCCTCTGTAATTGTAGTTTGTTCTTCACTAGACTGAGTATCGATGATCAAAAGGAAAACTTTTGAGAGAGAAAATTCTCCTCAGCCCCAAGTATGAGGTGAGGGAAAAACAGAGAACAGCAGTGAAGATCCTCTCTCCATGGCAGCAAAAAGAGAACTGAAGGAGTAGCACCCCTCCTCCTAGTCATATGATCATTCTGGGGGGAAAGCGCCAGAGGGAGGAGGGGCGCTCCTAGTCTTCTAGAAAGCTCGGAAATCTTTTCCATGGCTGGCCTGCAACTGTGCAGTCCCCATGTGGGACTACACAAAAACCACAAGGAAGAAAATGAGTGGGTTTAAAAAAAAAAAAAGAGATGTGGTACAGATTAATCATAATATTCCTGGAGTTAGTTTTTAAAACCCCTAGGACCCTGAGTTATTAGGAGAATGGATTGAGGAAAATGGGTGAATTGAAATGGTTTCTGCAGCTTTGTTTTCATTTTGTTTAAAAATGCTATCAGCTTTTCAACAGACTTTTCAAAGGCTACCGATTATATTTTAATGGACTACCATTTCATGCGACTTCTTTGATTTTTGTGTTACCAAACCTTTTCCTGCAATAAATACACAGTTCCATAAATCTGGTAAATGTATACTATGGCTCTATATAGCTTTACACATCTCACATTCTTTTAACCTACCCTTCCTCAAGGGAGTTCAGCATAATGTACATAGCTCTCTCCCCTCTTCCATGTTATGGTAATAAGGCTATATTAGGTTCCTGAAAAGAATGGTTCAGGAAGGTGCTTTACAAAAGGAAAGGGACTGTAGATTATACCACTGTAGATAAGGCTTACTACCTGTTTGCTGCACTATTACCATGTTGCTGCTGCATTATTTTGTATTGCAATACCTTTTTCTGCATCATATCTGTAGACTGTATTATGTCTAATAGTAAAGTAAAGGCAAAGGTTCCCTTGCTCGAAAGCCAGTCGAATGCGACTCTAAGATTGCGGTGCTCATCTTCGTTTCAAAGCCGAAGACCCAGCGCTGTCCGAAGACGTTTCCGTGGTCATGTGGCTAGCATAACTAAACACCAAGGCGCACAGAACGCTGTTACCTTCCTACCGAAGTAGTACCTATTTATCTACTTGCAATTTCTTGCTTTCGAACTGCTAGGTTGGCAGGAATTATGTCTAATATCCTATGCTTATTCAGATTTCTTTAATCCCAGCCCTAGTGCACTGCTTATCAGATATGTCTGCAATTTATGCTATGTAATAAGCTTTGAGTCTCAGTGAGACAGGCAGACTACAAATACAGTAAATAAATTGAGGGTGGATTTGAACCCAGGTCTCTAAACTCTACTTCAAGACTTCTCGACACTGTAAATTAACCAGTTTGCTTTGAGACAAGAACTAATATTTAAAAAGTATGCAGCATTAATATATGATACCTCAGTAAAGAACAGAGGTAAGTAATGTGATTCCTGAAATATAGTTGGAAAAGAAAAGGAAGAGAGAGAAGGCTGCAACTG
The DNA here is from genome assembly GCF_001447785.1 of Gekko japonicus. Lineage (NCBI taxonomy): Eukaryota > Metazoa > Chordata > Lepidosauria > Squamata > Gekkonidae > Gekko > Gekko japonicus. The sequence goes on from NW_015161964.1 coordinate 511,657, forward strand.
ATAACGAATAAGTAGCAAAGATGAACTGGAGAGTCCAATATCAATAGAGGACGCTATGACTACAAAGAAAAAACAGAATGGGTCAACAAAAGGCTCTCTCTAATGAACAAATTTCAAGAAGTCACTGTGAGGAAAGGGAAATGGCATGATTAATACAGAAAGAATGATGGTTCCGGGCACAAGGAACATCATGACAGACAGACACAAAATCCAAAACAATCAAAGAAGGTATAGGGAGCACACAACAGATGGCCTTTGATAAAATAAAAATGTATGAGGAAATAAGGGAAGCTATGGAATGGTAAATAATTTGAGGACCAGGCCCTTGATTTTTAAAGTTCACACTCAGGATAACAGGTAGCAGGGATACATACCTGAGGAACATAGTGTAAGGAGATAAAAATGTCCACAGCTTGTGCATTCTGAACGGGAGAGGAGGAATGGTGGACCAAAGGCAAGCAAAATTTAATTAAGTACTCCAGCTGAGCACAAACCAGTGTTTCAGCAGTAGATACAAAGAGGAAAGGATTTTTGAAAATGATGAAAAGGCTGATGACAAGATTTCAGAAGTGCTTATATATGAGAAGGAAAGTGAAAGTGAATTGTACCAATTACTTTCACGTCTCAGACATAGGAAATAACATTATCTTCAACTGCCGCAATCAAGGTCCCTCATTTAGACCTTAATGATTTGGATTATTAGCCAACAATGAATAGTGGGTAGCCAGCACAGTTGTTTCAAAACTGATTCTTATAGGTGACATTCTGCACTTTGCACCAATTGTAATTTCCTGTGTGACCTGAAAAGCCAGCACCCTTGTAGTAATAGCCCCTTCAATAACAGCATGCAGCTTTGGAGGTTAGTGGAACAGAATCTGACTTCAAACATGCTATCATGGCTTTCTATGACTGAAACTAACAGCATCAGGTCCATTTACGGAACCTTCATAAACTTCTGAGTTTATGCTGCATCTTCGTATACCTAGCAAGCATTACCACCTACAACCTGTGTGACTCTAAGTTGGAACAGGATCTTTACTTTGATGACGGAGCTTTTATGTATGTTGCTCAGAAGTCCCAGAAAACTAGGCAGTCACCTTCACTTTCGTGTTTTGGGAATCCCCATCTTGAATACCTCTGGGAATAGATACGGAAACCTCCGGCTTAGAAGACTATCACGCTCAGATTCTTATCCAGACAGCACCCCTTCTCTCCATTTCTGCTGAACAAGTCTAGCTAACTAAGTCTATACTTCCAGTTCTAACATATGTGATCTCTTCCTCCTTCCTCTTCCTATTTCTTAATACTGGGGTCATCCTTGATCTTTGCTGCCTTCTTCACCAGACAATGGAAGTCAAGGTAAGCCCTTGTAGAAGTATTCCCTATCTTGTGCTGTTGGATCATATTTCCCCAACATATGAAATAGTTTATTTTAAATCCAGCTACTAACTGCCTTGAGAGAGTCTCGTTGTTTGATTGGTGAGATAATTTTTAAAAATCAAACTAAAATATATTTTATAAAGCTGTGTTTGTGTGCAGAGGCAGGCAATGGAAAACCACCTCTGTTAGTTGCTTGCCTTGAAAACCCTAGGGCCACCATAAGACAGCTGCGACTTGATGGCACTTCCACTAGGATGTAGTTGTGTGCTCACAAGGAAAAAGGAAGAATGGGAAAATTATGGAGACAGATGCCCTCAATCCTGTGGTGTTTGATTAAGAAGGGTCTTCCGTAGATAAAATATCACTGCTGAATCACTACAGAATAAAAAAGCTGTAAGAAAACTGCATCTTCAGCTGCTCTTTTAAGGAAACAAGGCTGGGTGGGAGAGAGAACAGCTCTCCCCAAAGCCAGTGACTTTTTTTCTCTCTGGTTGCTATATCTGAAGAAATAAACCATCCAACTACAACTCAAAATAAATGTTTTTATATCTGATAACCTAGAAATGAAGAAAAGCCGGTGCTTTGAGAATACGGGTTCAGAACTGTTCCTTAAAACTTAGCTGTTTTTTGAAAGGTTTGTTTAAAAATCTATATCTAAAAGGGGATGTAAATGAAAACATTACTTTTTTATTCACTGTATACCATCATACTTGTGTTACTATTGCAGCTATCTAAGCAACCAACAGTGAACAAGGTATTTCTGATTTTCAGAGTTAGGCAGAATTTTCAGTAAAAGGAATCATTGCATGATACATTTAATTTTTGTTTAACAAAAACATATTCTGCTTTATCAAATGCCTGTGTTACAATTATATTTGGAATTACATGACATGAAATAAGTGCAGCCAAACAAGTGCAGCCAAACTTGTTAATATTACCTTTGTAAAATGAGTGGGCAAAGCTCTGCTCAGGGATTAACTTGGCAAGGAATCCATGGTTCAAACTTGGGTGAGGGATAGATGGTATGACCACAACTGTGGAGAAAATCATGGAGTCAATTGTGAGCCAGCTACTTATATTGCTTGTGGCTTGGTCCACTGTGGATCCATGACAATAAGTCCTATCTCACTGAAACATGCAAGCATGGTACTAACAGTGAATTTCTCAGGGAGAAATCAAGAGATAGGCAACAACATACCTGCAAATAACACATCTTATAAACAATACTTACAGAAAAAGAAAGATATACATACACAAGACAAAAGATGGCAGAGAGAGATAAATGACAGCAACAGTTTCTTACTCTAGTATTACAACACAATACATGAATGAGAAAACACACTGAATAAAAACACTGCATTGGGATTTATAATCAGAGGGATATTTGTATTAAGACATTTAACACAGGGGTGTTTATTTCATATAACACAGTAAACTATGCTATAATAACTGAAAAAAACTATGAGTGTGACTGGAATAAAAGAAAATGTGAAGTCTAGTTTTATAAGCAATGTGAAAAATTAGCATTTCAGATATGTACCCTTGAAAATAAATGGGTCTTAACAATTAATAATAGCATCCATAAATCTGGTCACTGATTTCAAATCAACCTTCACCTGGAGCACAACCAAATCAAAATTCAGTGAAACTTGAAACTGCCTTAGGACTAATATTGCAGACAATAGAGAAATTTTAAAAAATCCTGATGGATTTATCAGTTTACAGCATTACCTAGGGAGGTGGTGAGCTCCCCCTCACTGGCAGTCTTTAAGCAGCAGCTGGACAAACACTTGTCAGGGATGCTCTGGGCTGATCCTGCATTGAGCAGGGGGTTGGGCTAGATGGCCTGTATGGCCCCTTCCCCTTCCAACTCTTTGGTTCTATGATTCTAAGATGCAGGAGCATTGGTTTAATCACAAAAAATGTGACTATACTGTCAATTTCTGCAATCAACAGACTCTTACTGTTTCCTATGTGTGTATTCTGAGAAAATTTACTAATGTCTATGTAGTGATTTAAAAGCATTAAATAAGAAGTTAAAAAAATCCAAGGGACTTGTATGTGAATAAGCATGAAAGCCAGTAAAAGCCAACTTTTATAAATTAGACTTAATGGGTCTATTTTTCTCTCCATTATAAAAACACAAGACAGGAAGGCCCAAAGAATTTAAATAGTCCTCGCAATAAACAGCTTTTCAGTAATATCTCAGGCCACAGAGAAACTAGTTAAGCATTTGTATTTCTTGTTAAAGGGATTTCAAACAACACATTTAGAAGAAGAAGCAGAGATTGAATTTATACCCCGCCCTTCACTACCAGAAGGAGTCTCAGAGTGGTTTACAATCTCCTATGAGGTTGTATGAATCTCCCTTCCCCTCCGCACAACAGACACCCTGTGACTGTGAGGTACGTGGGGCTGAGGGAGTTCTTTCAAGAACTGCTCTTGAGAACACAACTCTGAGAGAAATTGTGACTGATCCAAGGTCACACCAGCAGCTGCATTTGGAGGAGTGGGGAATCAAACCTGATTCTCCCAGATTAGAGAAGAAGAAGAAGAAGAAGAGATTGGATTTATACCTCGCCCTTCACTACCCAGAGGAGTCTCAGAGCAGCTTACAAACTCCTTCCTCTCCCCACAACAGACACCGTGAGGTAGGCGGGGCTGAGAGAGCTCTGACAGAAACTGCTCTTTTTCAAGGACAGCTCTTATCAGAACTATGGCTTGCCCAAGGTAATCCAGCCAGGTGCAAATGGAGGAGTGGGGAATCAAACCCGGTTATCCCAGATTAGAGTCCGCGCACTTAACCACTACACCAAACTGGTGTCCATTCTCCTAACCACTACATATACATGCAGTTCTTTGCACAAAAACTGGCACCGGGGGGGGGGGGGGTTGATTCTTCTGACAGTCAATATCATGCAATTCATTCTGAAGAGGCTTCTCATCTGACGTTAAGCACAACTGAATAACAAATGCTTAACATTAAATAAATGAACATAATACAATATACACAGTTTAAAAAGCTGCTTTATTTAACACACAAAGATTACTTCTTACCTGAGAGACCTCTTGCTCCTTCACAAGCTGTGAGTCAGCCCTAGGATGGTTTGGCTCCAATTCTGACTACAATAGGTGTACTAACAGCTCTATAGTGCTAAGGACATGAGACCATGGAGCCACTTCATTACTCTGCAATTCCCCCCCCCCCAACTGCTACTGAAATAAAAGTGGGGACCTTCCTTTGCAAAACTAGGTGTCACTACCTTCAAATACCAGTCTTCCTCTCACAGTTCACAAGAAATACCTTTAAAATTACAAATGTAATCATTCCAATTGAGATTCCTTGAAAGAATGTATATCGCACACTGAAGTTTCATCCTTCCCACACTGACTAGGCAGGGGAATCTCTGTGTCTGGGAAAGAGGTTTCCCAGGTAAGATTTTATACAACTTCGGAATACCCTAGGTAGAAAAATTAAAAACCTTTCAGAATGACTAGCTTAAATTCAGACTCTCTTCAATTAACTGCAGATAAAAGCAATGGCAGCAGTAGTCCTTCTAATGTACATATATTAAGAACTGATGTTCTTTTTCCATTAGTTTTGGTGCAGGACCTATACCACCTAACAAGTAGAATGGGCTTCCAAGAGATTGTTTATTTAAGACATTTATTAACTGCCTTTAAACCCTGCAGAACTCAAGTTCGGTTACAGTGTAAATAAAACAAAGGTTATAAAAAACCCCAAAAGACCACAATTTAAAATTTCAATTAGGATTGCCAATAAATAAAAACTAAATTAGTCAAATGCAGTCCTAAATAAAACTATCTTCAACTAAAAAGATGAACGCCCAATTGCTATATAGGCTTCTAATTCCACACTTTTATCAGAAATGTGAGAGGATTACTATACTTAACAAAAATAAATATTTTAAGAATATGTAAATAAATCCTCAGGGGACAATAATCAGTGAAGATAAAACAAATCTTCTTAAGCCTTCTGTCACCCAAAGTATGGTGAAAAGGATTGGGATAAAGTGAAGGTAATAGTGGGTAGTATCAGACAGTATCTTTATGACACGTTATCTGTCAGCTGGCATGAGATCCTGACCTCTTATAGTAGCTTTTCATGAGTGTGCCAGGCTAGGAACACTATATGTGGCCCAGGTGTTTTCAGTCTGATAACAATTACTAAAACATTGTGAGGCTGGCCATTTTTCTCTATGATAAATTTACTGAGCTGGATTATTTTCATTTTGGACAGCATCGAGGTGTGAGGGTTCCCTCCCCCCAGCTTAGATCGTGTTCCTGGATAAGTTTGGCATTCATGCATTTCCCTTCAGTACAAAACACCCAGCCAATAGCACAACACTGGCAGAGGAACTGAAGAAAGGTACATCAGTTTCTAAAATTATAAAAATAATGATCTGAATTGAAATGTTAAAAAATGAATTAAAATGCAAACAAAAAGGAAATAACCCATCCCTTGCTCCTTGATGCACAGAGGCATCTGATTACAACCCTGGTATTCAAAGAATAAGAACTTTGGGCAGACTGTCTCCTACAGTTCAAGACAAAGACCAACTCATCCTAGGAATGAGAAGCCATCTCTGACTGGAGAAAGCACAAATATTTTCAAAGCAATGGATAGAAACAGAGAAGCCACAAACTCATTGATCTTAAATTGTGTCAGACTTTAATTTTATTCCTAGAGTCAAATACTAATAGCCTCAAAAACATGCAACAAACTTTAAAACAGAGGTACCTGTACTTGTTGGTGAATTTATTTCTTGCCTGATATTTCTACCTGCCTGGCTTCCAGACCTTGCAGTTTCACGTTGAGGTTCGAGTATATCCCGATACTTGGAGACCATCAAAACAGAAATGAAGTAAACCACAGCCAAAGCTAAAAATTGAGCCTGTTTGCTATCATCCTATTAAAAAGACAACAGAATACAATTAAAATAAGTAATGCCAAATGTATTCAACATTTGTCATGTTTTACAAATATTTCTAGAAAAAGATTGGATTTATACCCTGCCCTTCACACGGAGTCTCAGAGCGGCTTACAATCTCCTTCCCTTCCTCTCCCTACAATAGACACCCTGTGAGATAGGTGGGGCTGAGAGAGCTGAGAGAACTGCTTTTGAGAGAACAGCTCTGAGAGAACTGTGACTGACCAAGGTCACCCAGCTGGCTTCATATGGAGAAGTGGGGAATCAAACCGGTTCTCCAGATTAAAGTCCACTGCCCTCACACCTGGGTGTTGTCCAAAATGCACTACACCAAACTGGCTCTCAAAAATTATTCTATCGGTTGCCCTTGGGTTGATACACTCACCTAGATAAAAATTATGCACGCAAGTGCACACACCTATGTATGTTTAGCATGTTACACGGTGACATCTCACATATTAACTCATATATACAATACTGTATGTGTGGCGTTTTTACCTCCACCACATATAAGATTCCCACCCAGATGTGAGAGTGTGGATCAGATCTCAGACAAAGCCACTGCAAATAACTGTTACTATACAAAAGAACCTCACCAGGAAAGCGCCTCCATTAGCATGTTTCACAGCCTGGGGAACTCCTACATGATAATGACTCAGCCCTACCCTACCTTCCTGAGTAGATATACATTACCTGCCTACCATTTTTCTTCTCACCTTGACACAGAGAGTACTCCATCTTTCTGTGTTATACCTCTGAGGATGCCAGTCACAGCTACTGATGAAATGTCAGGTCCTACAATGCCAAGATCACGGCCAGACAACCCGGAAAATCTACAACAGCTAATGAACTCCGGCCATGAAAGCCTTTGACAACATACAGGGTACAATAAAGACTGTTGTCTTCAAGCCCTGCTGTTTGTTTTTCTAGAGTTGTTATAGACCACTGTTGGAAATGGGATGCTGAACGAACAGGACCTATGATCTGATTCAAGAGCTCATCTAAACAGTTATTACTGACTGAGTAATTCAGTACTGGATACTTAAATATATATGTCAATATCATGGAATCAAGACACTGGATATATGTCCCAAAAAAGACACTTTAGCAACATTCTAGGTAAGGAGAATGTGGTAAAAACCTGGAATTATGTAAGATGAGAAAGAGAGAGGTACAGCAAAGTGAGGTTTCATGGAAAAATACACAGTGTGCAATTATTTAGTATGTGCATATTTTACACATTCATGAATATGCATATATGGGAACCATACCATGTGTGCATGTGTGTTTAAAAATGCATATACAAATTATACTTTCTGTGCTTGCTACAAACAAGTGACTTGACCTGGATAGCTCAGGCAAGTCCAATCTCATCAGATCTGGAATGCTAAGCAGGGTCAACACCGGGTAGTATTTGGATAGGTTCTGACACCGGGTTCTGACACAGAGGCAGCCAATGGCAAACTACCTCTGAACGTCTCTTGTTCTGAAAACCCTATGGGGTCACCATAAGTCAGCTGTGATTTGATGGCAAAAAAAAAACAAAAAAACGAACAAGCGCTGTTGAATCATCAGTGCTTTGTGGATCAATCATACTGCTGTCTTAAATACTTGAAATATACAGTAGAATTCTATTACCATTTTAGTGCTGTGTGGAAATAGGGTGCTGGAAAATTTAAGAATGTTATTTAAGCTAAGAGTAATCCAGAACTAGTGGGGCTGCGGTGGCTCAAGTGGTTAAGATGCTGAACTGCAGACTGAAAGGTCGGTAGTTCGGCAGTTCGAGACCCAAGTGCCACAAGACGGAGTGAGCTCCCATCTCTGGTTCCAGCTCCTGCCGACATAGCAGTTCGGAAGCAAGAAATTGCAAGCAGATAATAGGTACCGCTTCAGTGGGAAGGTAACAGTGTTCTGTGCGCCTTGGCGTCTAGTCATGTCAGCCACATGACCACAGAAATGTCTCTGGACAGTGCTGGCTCTTCGGCTTGGAAACGGAGATGAGCACCGCATCCCTAGAGTCAGATTCGACTGGCTTTCGAGCAAGGGAAACCGGAAGATTTGTCTTCACTTACCATGAAGCTTCCTTCTCGGTGGTCTTGGAGTGGAGCAGTCCTCATGAGTGGGTAGTCTCCTCCGCTCCGGAAGTAGGGTTGATTGGCAGAATTCGATCCCGGAGGGGAGGGGCTTGCCCACAGATCCTCAGTCCCTATCCAAGCCATGCCTCTCATTGACAACTCTCATACATGAGGAAAAAAGAGAAGGAAAAAACCCCTTCCCCAACTAACCCAACTCACTTGAAGGGTTAACCAGTAAGAACAAATAACAACTGTTCATAACTGTGTAACAACAAACATTCTACTCCCCTCTGCTCCTGTTGCCTTTTAAAAAGAAACCATGTAGATCTCAGAGAGGCTCTCTAGCCCCCTCAGGACTAACCCCGGGCTACACAGAAAGCGCTCAGCACCCACTCTGGTCTCAGAAGCTGTTCCAAGAGAAAGCTCTTGGGTTGGTAGGACTGCCCCACTCCAGGACCACCGAGAAGGAAGCTTCACGGTAAGTGAAAACAAATCTTCTGTTCTCCAGTGGTCCTGTGAGTGGGGCGGTCCTCACGAGTGGGATGTAGCAAAGCAGTGTGCCCCGAGGGTGGGTGCCCGGCTTCAGGGTCTAGAGAGTGTGCTGCAGAACCCCCCTGCCGAAGGCTGAATCTGCAGAAGCCATTTTGTCAATTCTATAGTGCTTTGTGAATGAATGAATGAATAGACTTCCAGGTAGCCGCCTTGCAAATCGCCTATCGGAAAAGATCTATAGGCTACCGATGTAGCTGCTCCTCTCAAGGAGTGAGCAGTGACGCCCTGTGGAGGTTCCTCATTCTTGGCTTTATACACCAGTATGATGCACCCCCAAATCCATCTACTAACTGCGGAGGTTGAGATCCTCTGACCCAAACTAGATTTCCGAAAGGACACAAAATGAGAATCTGATTTACGGAAGCATTTGGACCTATCCAAATAATAGCTTAGGGCTCTACAAACATCTAGACAATGCCACTCTCTTTATCATGTTTTGGATTTGGGCAGAAAGAGGGTAGCACTATATCTTCCATTCTATGGTAGGTTGAATTCATCTTTGGTACAAAGGCCGGGTCAGAGCGAAGCACCACTCTGTCAGCTTGGAAAACACAGAGCTCTTTATCTATGGAGAGTGCCCTCAATTCTGATACCCTCCTAGCAGAAGTTATACCTATGAGAAAAACCGTTTTAAAGGTTAGCTCTTTAAGTGGGCATGTTGCTATTGGCTCGAAGGGTCCCCGAGACAGAGCCCTCAGGACCAAATTAAGGTTCCAGGTGAGGAAACGATGGACCTGTGGAGGGTTAATGAGGGCCGCTCCTTTTAGGAACCTCTTAACATGATGATGTTGACACAGCGATTTTCCCTTCCTAGCTCCCCTAACAGCCGAAATGGCTACCACCTGGCATCTAAGAGTACTGGTACTAAGACCCTTTGTCAACCCCTCCTGCAGAAAGGACAGAATTCCACTAATGGGCACTAACAGGGGCTCCCAACCTTTCTGCCTACACCAGGAACGGAAGACCTGCCAGGTAGTATTATAGACCCTAGCAGTAGAATTTTTCCTGGAGGCCAACACGGTTTCAATGACCTCCTTAGAATAACCTATTCCTGAAAGTTGAGTCTGTGGGCAAGCCCCTCCCCTCCAGGATCGAATTCTGCCAATCAACCCTGCTTCCAGAGCAGAGGAGACTACCCACTCATGAGGACCGCCCCACTCACAGGACTACCAGAGAACTTTACCTTTACTAATCCAGAACTGCTTGAATGAGCTGCTGAAATTTTAACAAATGCTCTGGGATCTCTGTTTTAGAGATGGGACAGAACAGAGAAATGCAAGTGATGATAGATGCTTTTTATAAATGCAAGAGATATGATAGTACTCACCACATCACGAAATACAACTGCTCGCAGACGATTAATGTCAACATCTTGAAGCAGTCTATCAGGATCTTTAATAGGGGATAAATTACCAGGAACATTTTCCAGTGGAGTCTAAACAAAGAGTTAAACAGTTTCAGAAAGTTTCAAATATCCCATTACTACAATTAACCAAATGCTTTGTGTCTCAGATACGTTTAATGCAATATATAGAAAACAGGGTTCACAAATAAAATGTGGAACTATAGGAACTCGATGAAACTGAGATCCACGATCAGATCTCTCTATCTTTAAAGAAATAATTTCAAAGTTGGGGGGGGGGGCGGATCAGGACAACAGTGCTGAAATCACTACACTATTTTTTCCAATGTAAATGGAGCTGTACAAACACAGAAAACACATGCATTCCTAACATATACCAGACAAACAGCACTGGAATTGGGCAAGGGTTAAGAATCCCTACCCAACTAATATAGTTCCAATGAAATTAGAATTCCGTTTGGGTGCTATTTATAGAAATTTAAAGAGATAGGAGATCCAGTCATAGATCTCTAACACGTTGTCCAGTTGCATTCAAAGTTAATTCCTTACTACTGCCCTAACATAGTCTGCTTCAAAATGAAGAAAATACTGGCAGCTTATGTACCAACAGTTTCTAGTACAATTAAAGGAACAACTACTACTGCATATGAACCAAACCTGAGCAGTTTAGAGATAAGATCTCTGAAACAAACTGAACCAATAATGTCCAAAACTATTGCCTGGAATACATGTCAGGCCAACAAAAACACAGAAATCATTTGGTGAAGGTCACCATAAACAAAGTGGTTCACCCTCACTGCTTGTTTACCGGTTTACAGACTTCAAGGGGAAAAAATAAGGTGGGCTTATTTTGAAGTCAATATTGACCTTGTGGAGGACTAACCAGGAGTAGATGCTTTTCCAGCTGAAAAGAATGCCCCAGGCACTGAATAGAGTATTTCTTTCACCAGGTGACAAATCATTGCTCTCAATTCAAAATAGGGGACGATGTTTTTAGGGCTCCTTTAATTAATTTACTTTATAGATACTGTTATATATTCAGCACAATAGTTTACCTTAGCAGTAGTAGCTGCACTTATACCCTGAAGAGTCTCCTGAGTTTTACTGCTGATTAGTGAAGATTTGTTGATTCTCTCCCTTTGTCTTTGTCGACATTCCAAGCAGTTTCTCACCGCAACACAACAAACTGTAAGAGTTTAAAGAAATCACGTCAGAGTGCCTAATATAATAATCATGTTTCATGTAAATCAGTAGATCAATAAATAACTTTGCAAAGCCACCATGAAACAGTGCAATCAGTTTTTGGGACTTACAAGACAAGACACTGGCAGATCTATGAATCCAGAATGCTTTGTTTTGATAAATGGCAGCTAAGGCCGGGGAGAGGGCTCAGAGCAATTGCATTAGAGGGAAGGGTTTAACTCTTCCCTCCCATGGCATTGTGCTAACCTCAAATAGGGTGTGTGAAGTCAGGAAAATGTCATAAGCAGAAAAAGAGTTAACTTCCTTCCACCCATGATGAAGTGCCAATCCAAATCAGCCACCCCATATCCTATTTAAGAAGAAAAAATAAGCTGGAGAATCCAATCATGGAACTCTCTCCATCTTCTCTTATTAAGCCTTCAGCACACAGAGTCTTCCAAATAAATTAAATATTTTAGTATTATTAATATCACTCATACTTAAAAACTGGTAATTCCATGCTGATTTGTGGCATATTTTTTAAAGGTTTTGGCTTGTCCCATATTCTAAGTTTTCTTTTTAAAAAATTAATGATTTACCATCAGGCTAACATGAAATTAAAATTGACTCCTCACAATAATTTATTTAAGACATATTTAGGAGAAAGGTGCACTACAAAGGACTCAAGGGGGCTAACATGATAAGTTTAAAAAATACATTTTCAATTAAATATAACCATAAACAAGGCACCAGCCAATGCCAGAAGATTGCCAGCAAATGTACTGACTGAATGCCCTCTGAAGGAGTTCTGCCTTATGCTGTTTCCTAAAACTGTCAGGAATTTTAGCCTTCCTGGCATACTCCGAAAGGCCATTCTACAATGTGGGGACCATGACCGAAAAGGCTGAACAAAGGAAGTTTTAACAAGCTTTTATGATGGGATAAAAATATCAGAGCTGCAACATAGGTTCGTAATTGGGAGAGACTGTTCTCCAGATATTTTGGGTCCTGGGCTGTGAACAGCTTTAAAGGTAAGACCAGCATCTAAAATTCAACTCAGAAATAAATAAGCAGTCATTTTTTAAAAAAAGAAGTGTAATATTTGCCTACTGAGTCACTCCAGACAGTAATCAAACTGCCACATCTTGCACCAAATGAAGTATCCAAGTTTTCTTCAAGGGCAGCCTCATTTACAGTGCACTACAATGGTCCAGCCTTAAGGTTACTGTTTCATAGATCAACATGACTAGGTCAGCCAAGTCTAGATAAGAGACTAACCTCATGTGCAAAGAAGATGTTGTGAAAAAAGCTTTTTTAGCTACCACATCCACCTGATCAAACAAAAAAGCATGTCCAACAAAACAAACTGTTAACTGAATCTGACAAAGATAACCCAACCCCATCAAATGTGGCAAACGAGACAGCATTAGGCCATCAGTCTTGCTAACCAGCATTGCCTTTGTCTAGTCTGGATTCAGTTTCAGTTTGTTTTCCCTCAAGCACTTGACCATGGCCAATGGATGCTGACCCAGAGCAGCCATGGCTGTTTCTGGAAGTTTAAAGAGATAAACAATTAAGCATCAACAAAATATTGATGACACCCTATTCCAAAGCTTCAAATGATCTTGTTCAATGGTCTTATGCAGATATTAAAATGCCCTAAACTTTCATAGAATCATAGAGTTGGAAGGGGGCATACAGGTCCTCTAGTCTAACCCCTGCTCAGTGCAGGAACAGCCCTAGAGCATCCCTGAGAATTGTTTCTCCAGACGCTGCTTGAAGACTGCCAGTGAGGGGGAGTTCACCACCTCCCTAGGCAGCTGATTCCACTGTTGCACAACTTGTACTGTAAAAAGGTTTTTCTTAATATCCAGCCAGTACCTTCCCACCCTTAATTTAAACCCATTATTGTGAGTCCTATCCTCTGCTGCCAACAGGAAGAGCTCCCTGCCCTCCTCTAAGTAACAACCCTTCAAATACTTCAAGAGAGCAATCATGTCCCCCCTCAACCTCCTCTTCTCCAGACTAAACATTCCCAAGTCCTTCAGCCTTTTTTCATAGGGCTTGGTCTCCAGGGCCCCCATGATCTTTGTCGCTCTCCTCTGCACCCACTCCATTCTGTCCACATCCTTTTTGAAGTGTTGTTGTTCAGTCACACAGTCGAGTCTGACTCTTCGCGACCCCATGGACCAGCTCCCGCCAGACCCTCCTGTCTTCCGCCGTCCTCTGAAGTTGGCTCAATTTTCATGTTCGTTGCATCTTTGACACTGTCTAACCATCTCATCCTTTGCTGTCCCCGTCTTCTTTGACCTTCAGTCTTTCCCAGCATCAGGGTCTTCTCCAGTGAGTGCTCCCTTCTCATTTGGTGGCCAAAGTATTTGAGCTTCAGTTTCATTATCTGGCCTTCCAGGGAACAGTCAGGGTTGATTTCTTTTAGGATTGACTGATTTGATCTTCTTGCAGTCCAAGGGACTCTCAAGAGTCTTCTCCAGCACCATAGTTCAAAAGAATCTATTATTCGGCGCTCGGCCTTCCTTATAGTCCAACTCTTGCAGCCATACATGACTACTGGGAATACCATTGCTTTTGAAGTGAGGCCTCCAGAACTTCAAACAATACTCCAGGTGCGACGTGACCAATGCAATGTACAGCGGGACTATCACATCTTGCAATTTGAATGTTATGCCTCCGTCGATACACCCTAAGATTGCATTAGCCTTTTTTATCGCCGCATCACACTGACTGCTCATATTTAACTTATGGTCCACTTGTACCCCAAGATCTTGTTCACACACACTGCTACCCAGAGGTGTATCCCCCATCCAGTATGTGTGCTCCTCATTTTTGATACCCAGACGTAGAACTCGGCACTTATCCTTGTTAAATTGCATCTTGTTCACATCTCCCCACTTTTACAGCGTGTTCAGATCTCATTGAATCCTATCTCTATCTTCTGGTGTGTCTGCTGTTCCTCCCAATTTGGTGTCATCTGCAAATTTGATGAGTAGCCCCTCCACACACTCATCCAGATCATTTATAAAAATATTGAAAGGTACCGGGCCCAGAACGGAGCCCTGTGGTACCCCATTGGGCACCTCCACTCAGATGAAATGCCATTGATAACTACTCTCTGCGTGCGGTTCTCAAACAAGTTCCCTATCCACCTAACTATCCTAGAGTCCAGTCCACAGTTCTTTAGCTTACCTTTGCAAAACACTGTAAGTTAAATCCCACACCACTGGCTAAGAAACCACATCAAAACCTTTCAAACACAGGCGGCTAACAAAAAAATGTAAACCATTTAAGCACTTTCCCTCTTATTCATTCACCATAAGCCAAGCAATGCAATAAAAATGAGTGGTCAGTTATGTTGAAGGTAGCTGAAAGATCCAACAACATTAATAACAAGCATCCTCCCTATCAATCTGTAAGCGGAAATCATCCACCAGAGCAACCAAGGCCACTCCTTTTCCTCAGCAAGGCCTGTAGCCAGACTGAAAAGGATAAATGTAGAAAGCCTTCAAGGAAACCCTAGTGCACCAAAAGTGATAACCAATGGCACCATAGAGAGACTAATGAAATGTTCTCTAGTTACACAAAACTCAACAAATGTATAGGTATGGGATGGAGGATATATGGTCCAGTAATATGGCATGGGAAAAGGATCTCAGAAATGTTGTTAATCACAAAATGGACATTAATGAGCAGTGTGATGTGGCTGCAAAAAAGGGTACTGTAGGATATCTATATTCATGTAAGCATAGTATTCAAATTATGAGATGTAATAGTTCCATTGTACAGTCTACTAGTCAGATTCTCTTGAGGCACTGTGTTCCATTCTGGACAGGAGGACAATGAGGACAGTTAGGATTCAGGAAGATATCTTAGGAAAGGCTGAAGCTTGGGGGAGAATAGACTGAAAGAAAACACAATAGCATGCTTGAAATATCTGAAGAGCTGAGTAAGAGGAGAGCAAAGACTACTGCTCCAGACAGGAAGACTAGATCAAATAAGCTTGTTACGTGAGAGCAGATTTTGATTGAGGAGATGCTTCCTAATGTAAGAGCAATTTAAAAATTAACCCAATTACCTAGAGAGGTTGTGACATCACTAGAGGTCTTCAAACAGCAGTGGGACAGCCATTACTCAGGGATACTCTAGTCTTTAATTTCTTGCATTGTGCAGAGGGAAGTACTAGAAAGCAACTCTACAATTACATGATTCTACATTAATCAGGGAGATGAGGACATGTTATCAGAAGGCAATTGTAATTTTGATAATGAAGTCAAGCGTGACAAGGAGTTCAAAATAGGGACACAAGGAGAACGGTGGTATGAATGCATCCATAATATTTAGGAGCAAATGATTATCAGAAATTATAGCAGATGCTCACAAAAACTATTTAAAAAGTACATGTAATGAGATCTGGAAATTGAAGATTCTCAGATAATGCCAATTTCCTGTGGCTGTGTCTTCCCTTCTAGCTGAGAATAATCTTTCAAAAATCTATTTTAACAACTTTTTTAGAGTTAATCAATTGTTTATCAGCATACATAGACAAAAATGTTATATGCTATGAGATACAAAGAAAGCGGGATCGATAATCTTAAAGGGGCCTTTTATTATGATTTTGATATTTGTGTTTGAGTAATGTGACTGTATACTAATGCTGTCATTATTCTAATAAAATCATAGCAATCAAAGAAGAGACACTGATAAAAACCTGATGTTCATAACCCCATTATCCTATACACATTATATGTAAACTATTAAAAAAACCCCAATGATGTTGACTAATTTATATTATGTTAGAAGCAATGGGCAACAGCACAGACCTCAGAGGAGTGTACACGACAAAGGAAAATCCACCTAACTATCCTATCCTATCAAGCTTACTGGTTCGAGGGAATGCTGCTGATGTTGTTTACCTGGATTTCAGTAAAGCTTTTGACAGAGTTCCCCGTGATATTCTGATCAGTAAACTAGAGCACTGTAGACTGAACTCTAGGTTCTGGGCCCAGTACTTTTCAATATTTTTATAAATGATCTTGATGAGGGTGTGGAGGGGCTACTCATTAAATTTGCAGATGACACCAAATTGGGAAGAGCAGCAGACATACCAGAAGATAGAGATAGAATTCAATGAGATCTGAACACACTGGAAAAGTGGGCAGATGTGAACAAGATGCAATATATAGACAGACAATGGTACCTCCAGAGAAATAACTTCACCCATGAATATAATTTCAGAGGCTGACCATGTATAAATGGCATAAAGATAGTTCAGGAGGTAGACTTGTAACTGATGAAGGGAGCTCTGACTCTTGAAAGCTTATACCCCTAAAATATTATTGGTCTCTAAGGTGCTACTAGACTCAAATCTAGCCACTTCATCCATATTAGTGACATCAATACAACTCAAAGTTACTAAAACTAGGTCAGCTTCTACATATATTTTATTCGCTGTGTCCTATTTTTGTTGATCTGTAAATAATTGTTTAATGCACTGAGGTGTTGTGTGCAAACTTACCAAGCCTTAGGCACTGTCGCATTAAGCCTCCAGAAGACATGTTTTTTTCAGCTTCAATTTCACTAAAATTTAGTGAGCTTGCAAATACTAGCACATCAACCATAGCCATCAGGCGGCTGAGGAAAGTCACTGCTGTCTCTGCCGACATACCCTGAGTTACTTCAATATTCTCCAATTCAGTCTTTAAAAGGAAAAGGAAAACATTACATTAAACTTCTAAATCAATCACATGTCAATGAAATGTTTTTCTACATTTGCCTATGATGAAACTCAAAACAACCACTACAGCAATGAATTTATATTTGCATGCTGTATTAGGTGATGTGAAATTTCTTTACCATAAAGAAAATGAATGTTACTTATATGAGCCAATGAGTTAGGTAATATGGGTGCACTGAACACAAGACAGGAAGGATTCCCTCTTTTGCCTGCATGTTAGCTACTAGTGTGAAATACAGCAAAACAGGAGGATAAGCAGCTAAATCTTTCTGCATCACTGGAGAGCTAGGAGCAGGATGCCACACCGCCTACATAGAACAGAGATTGGATGCCACATTTGAGGTATGTTCATAAAAACGTCCTTTCCCATATATTGAAATAATACACAAAATAATTAAGTCTATTCCCACATCATCACAAGAAACAAAGAGATTATTGCCCTCAGAGCAAAACCACAGCCTAGCACTTAGACTGGGATAATTCTTTATCTGATAAAGCATGCTGGTCCATGACAACTTAAGCCATAAAAAGGTGTCACTAGCTCTATAATTCTAATGCAATTCATCCAATAACATTTCAAAAGTGATCCTATGAGAACGCATATAGGTGGA
Source organism: Gekko japonicus (assembly GCF_001447785.1). Classification (NCBI taxonomy): domain Eukaryota; kingdom Metazoa; phylum Chordata; class Lepidosauria; order Squamata; family Gekkonidae; genus Gekko; species Gekko japonicus. The sequence goes on from NW_015161964.1 coordinate 529,521, forward strand.
AGCTGCAGCAGAAGCACTATAATTTTCCCTGCACAATTTTGCATGCAGAAAATTCTAAAATTCTGCTCAGGGAAAATCCACCCTAATACAACTCTTCCGTAAAATGTACCAAGGGCACAGTGCCATTAAGTATCAACTGTTATATTAATCACGCCAACAAAAAAGTATTATTGTCACCATATACCTAATATGATGGATTTATAATTATATAATAATGTAGATTCATATACATAGAGGAACACAGATCACAAATGTTAACTTCAATTGAAACCCTTAAATTTCCTATAATTGTCACTTTAATGCATTAAACAGAAACACCTCCATCCTGGTTTTAGTTACGGGAAATGATGTTCCAATATGTTCTTATGGAAGAAATTTCAGTTTTCCGTAGCTTGTATTTTTAACCAGTTAAATTCCCCAGACAGGTTTCACATGTTAGAATGGCACCAAATTCTCAGTCTCAAAAGTGTCCAAGGAAAAATGAAGGCTTGCTGCTCTTATTTTTCCCTTCTGCTGCAGCGCCTGGGCGGAGCTCTCTTCATTCCTACTGATCCCAGCCAGAGAGCATGCCAGAAATGCAATGATGTCACATATAAGTAATCAGATATGAGGACACAACATCATCAGTATCTTTCAGTGTAATAAAATGGTGTAGCAAGTGGAGATGCATTCCTGTGACCAAACCAACCACATCAATCAGATCATGCAGTGATTTCACTGTAATGCATGGCAAGACAGGGAACACAACAGATGGGCACCACTTCTGCAGAGTGCTTATTCAACTGTGTGGTCTATTCTATGGGTTTGTACTACTAGAACTGGATTGGGATTAGTGAATATTAGTCTGCTTGCCTTAGTGACAGGGGAAGTGTTAATTCCGCCAAGTCACTACTTCCCCTCTATTGATTCAGGTCTCAATATCAGCACTGACCATGCCTTTCATAAACAGCAATGGATTTCAAGTAAATATTTCAAGTAAACTATAATTCAGTTACCTAGGCTACTAGTTTCTGCCTGACATTTACCATTGGCATTAACATTAATACAGCATCAACGTTTTAATTCTGCACGAGTAGTTTCTTGGAAGCAATAGCATTACCCTGCCAATTACCCTGGTCCAAAAGTCCCCTTTCATGTGGGATATGGAGACTCTATATACAGAACAGCTTTTCCACATGAACCAGTGCCTGTGAGATAACATGAACACAGAAAACATGCAGAAGAAGAAGATTGAATTTTGACCCCGCCCTTCACTACCCAAAAGAGTCTCAGAGCGGCTTACAAACTCCTTTCCCTTCCCTTCCGCACAACAGACACCCTGTGAGGTAGGTGGGGCTGAGAGAGCTCTGACAGAAACTGCTCTTTTTCAAGAACAGCTGTGCCAGAACTATGGCTTGCCCAAGGTCATCCAGCAGGTGCAAGTGGAGGAGTGGGGAATCAAACCCGGTTCTCCCAGATTAGAGTCTGCGCACTTACCCACTACACCAAACTGGCTCTCTCAGAGACGTGCAACGGTGATACAGCCCAGTCAATCTGTCCTCCTATGTCATGATATATCCAAATCAAAGTAACACAGGTACTGCCTTAAGCCCAATATATTTATGTTAAAATGTAATGAATATTTTCAGAAAGTTTGATAAAGTATACAAAACATTATTTGCTCCAGTCTAGGAAAAAACTGAAGAACTGAACAATACACAAAATAAAAAACAGATTCTAAATGCAAAAACTGAAATTTGAAGCAGTAATACTAACCTTAGAGCCCTGGACATGCAATAGACAAAGCAGACAACAGATAACAAAAAGAAAAAGAAATGTTACAGTCAAATGAAAATACAATGCAAAATTGAAGCTAAATATCTTAAAATCAAGAAATCGATTTGCAACTGGAATATTTCATTTTTTTAAAAAGTGATTACTTGAAAACATGCCATCTAAATTTCAAACTTTAAATTACAGTCACCACCACTGTTTAACATTGTATTCAATATATGTATCATTTAGAAATAAACATACTCAGTAAATTACTTATATAAGAGTAAAAAGCCCAGTAGCACCTTTAAGGCTTTGATCACACACACTAAATAATCCACTTTCAATACACTTCCAGTGCACTTTCCAAATGTATTTTACTGTGTGAACTGGCAAAAGCCATTTGGAAAGTGCATTGAAGGTGGATTACTTAGTGTGTGTGACCGCAGCCTAAGACTAACAAACTTTAGTGTAGCATAAGCTTACGAGAAACACAGCTCTCTTCATCAGATGCATTATGAACCAATGACTATGAGAGCTGTGTTTCTCGAAAGCTTATGCTACAATAAAGTTTGTGAGTCTTAAAGGCGCTACTGGGCTTTTTACTATTTTGCAGCAACAGACTAACACGGCTAACTTCTCTGGTTATATAAAACAGTACATTTAAGAAGCTGGGGTAACAAAATCAAAAACCATCCTCTCAACAAGTATGCAAAAATATGACTACATTGTTCACTTAGTCAAACACAATGAAATGATTCATCAGGAGAAACAAAACATTAGATGCATCCAAATTTCATGCTGTAATAAAAAACCATGTACCCTAGTAGACAAAAAGAAACTTTTATCTAACGCTAACTGCAAATTTGCTTTAGGTGCATGTAGACCTTATACGCAAAACAGAAAGTACTTTTCTTAGCAAATTTTGAACATCAGTGACTAAGTGAACACCTCTTTTGCTATGCTAAATCTAGTTTTCCTTCTTGTCCAGATGATGAACCTATGATGCTGCCATATATCTAAACCAATAACTGAAACACTAAGTACTTTGGATGGGCACAAACTGGCTGACAAACCAAAAATATTTTTGGCTGGTTCAGAGTTTTGAGAACTGAGGTTTGTAAACTGATGAACCACAATGAACTTCTCTGATTTTTTTTTTTTTGGGGGGGGGGGTTGTGGTGGTTTGTGAACCTTTGTGAGAAACAGCTGAGGGGCTGGGAGCTCCCCACTGCTAAGCTGTTTGATTTAAATGGATCAAAGCTATGCTTTGAGCTCCCCATAGCTTTTCGCGGGGAGCAGAAAGCAAGGTTTAAATGGCTTGGAGACATTTAAATCCACAGCTGATAAGCAAGGAGAACTCTCTCTGCTGTCTCAGCTGTGGGCTCCCTCGTGCTGCCTCGTTTAAATGGGCTGCAGGAAGGACCTCAAGACAGCAGAGCCAGAGAGCTCTCCCCACTGGCCCAGCTGGGGGCTCCCTGGTACAGAGAGCTCTCCCCACCAGCTCAGCAGTCTTGGTCTCCTTCCTGCAGCCCCTTTAAACTGGGCTGCATGAGGGAATCCATTTAAAGGGGCTACACCAGAGAGCCAGACACAGCTGAGACCGTGCAAAGCTCTGTGCTGGCCCAGCTGTCTCAAGCATGTTTAAAGAGGCTATGCCAGGGAGCCAGCAGCTGCCTCTGGCTCCCTGGCATAGCCCCTTTAAATGGACTGTGCTAGCCATGAGAAAAGGAGATGGAATTGTCATGGAAGAGGCATCCCATCTCCCTCTCTCCTGGTCATGTGGCCAGAAGAAAGGGCGGGAATCTCCTGAAAGTAGGGGGGTCTCCCTTCCACCTATCTCCAGGCTGCAGCAAGCAGCAGACAGGAGAAAGTGCATGCAGGATCTCCCGGGAGAAAATGGATCTCCGCGCCAGCAAGGAGAACCTTCTCCACACGGGCCCAGCTGTTTCAGGCTCACTGGCACAGCCCATTTAAAGGGGCTATGTCATGGAGTCAGAGGCAGCTGCTGGCTCCCTGGTGTAGCCCCTTTAAACGGGCTAGCCAGAGACAGTGCAGAGAAGGCTCTCCACACCAACTCAGCAGTCTTGGTCTCCTTCCTGCAGCCCGTTTAAACTGGTCTGCAGGAGATAGTCCAAGACTGCTGAGCTAGTGCGGAGAGCTGCATGGCCAGGAGAGAGGGAGATGGGAAGCCTCTTCCTAGGTGACCCCCCCCCCC
>NW_015161964.1:533559-544943 GCF_001447785.1 Gekko japonicus
TCAGCAGGATTCTGAGTAGACCAGTTTAGGATTGCATGCAGTTCCACTTGCACAAGAATCTTGCATAACACCTAATGCTGTCCTCTCTATATATTATATTGCCCCAAAATAAGTCACACAAACAGAAATACAGCTGGGGAATACAGTAAGTTTGACTTAGTACAAGCAGCTGCCAGAGTCCTTTTATTGTATTACTGCTTGTGCAAGATCTCTAGTTGAAGCTGAATTTCTGTGCTGGATACAACCCAATAAATTGAATTGAAGCATATTTACATTATCCTCTTATCTCTGAAAGATATTTATAGACATTAGGATGGATCCTAAAGATGTTCTGCTAACAGTATGCAGGATTTCATTTCACACTATATCCCCCTGACTGCATGAGTTCCCCCCAGACCCCTGCTTTTTTCAGGGGTAATTGCAGGCTGCTGGGGCAGACAAAGGTGAGTAAATATCCACATCCCTCAATAGAGCATCTTCAGGATACAGCTCTGGATGGAATACCAAAAATACAGCCTTATCTAGTGTATAAAACTTGACAAATCTAGAGATGTGGAAGCCCAAAGGAAAAGGCCTTCGGGCTCGCTCCATTTTTCCAATAAAAAAGGAAATTTTGTAGAGCTCTGGAAAAGAATTCCTATGAAATATTTTCTCTCTTGGAAGGAGTGAATTATATTTTACTCAAAATGTACAGTGTGAAAGTTTTTATGTAAGATAACCTACAATACATCTTCAAAGGTTTAAATATGACTAAATTTGTATACGACTAGTGGAATGATAGGATAGGATACAGACCATTAAACAAATTTAAAGCCTCTTCCAGCCTAAGGAGATTTCCTACAACTTAAGCTGAAGAAAGGACCTTAGGTAGGATACTGCCCAGTATGCTACAATGTGTATAGTGAAAATACACTATTGAAGAGTTCAGTGTTTTCCGTGTTGTATACTACCTATCCAAGTATGCTGCTACTCCTGTTTTGACTATACAAAAGATTGCTTCTGTTAAAATAATATACTTTTTCTCTCTCTTTTTTTCCCTGTATTCAACTTTTTCCTATGTTCATCTCCCCCCCCCACCCCCCCCCGCCTCTGATATGGGAAAAACTAAGATACATATGCAAGGTAGCATACGATGCAGCTCTTTCTCTCTCAAGTAATGGGCACGTTCATTATTATGTAGTGTGCCAAACAGTACAATTTTATATGCTAATCTACGAAGTATGCATCTTTATACTATTGAAGTAGTAACGCACATTTAAATTTAATAAGAAAGAACATACTGCATATATTTCTTCCCTCTCCCCAAGCTGGTGTTCCCCCCCCCCCCCCATCCACCTTTTTTTTTTCAGTATGGCTTCAAAATTTCTGGAAATTTTCAATATCTAGATGAGTTAAAATTTTCTCTTGTACTTGAAAAAAAAAAAGTCCATAAAGACTATATTTCAATTGCTGCTTAAAACAGTCTTTGTAATGAGGTTGTGAATCATTTTCCTACAAGCATTATCCTGTTGAAAGAAAAAGCTGCCACAGCAAGAGCATTCACAGATCAGCTGCAGTACTGTGAAGTGTGCTTTGTCAGTAATTTGGATGACCCAGATGGTTATCTAACAACATTTATTACTAGAACAGCAGCCAGTGTACACTAGAACATCTCTACATTTGCAATTAAATTTCAACAGCTTGGAGCCAAAGAACCATGAAGCTACTTTTACATGCTCATAAGTCAGACTGAATTTTCTTAAACAGTAGTCCACTGCCCCACACTTTATGCAAACTGCTTTTAAAGCTCAATGGGTCTTCTAAAAACAGTCTGAAATTACACGGACAGTGATATGCTGCTCAAACAATAAAAAGTCAGCAAGCCCACTGGATAAGACTCAAGTTGTTCTAGACCCCAATTACTATTTTCTAAAGAAAATCCAATCATGTTCTTTCACATCCTACTAGGGTAACTCCTTCACATTCATTTTCAAAATCTATCACCAGGACAGTACAATTGTGTTATATTTCATCCCTAAGTTTCCCATACACCAAGATATACATTCTACTTTATAATTGTATTTTTTTAAGTATGTAAGAGCTAGACTGTACATTACGGTGGCCACAGGTCCAACCCATAGCTGCTGATGCCATTTTAGAGGAAATTTAGCTGTTTAAACATTGTTGCAAGGGCCTCCATTGTTTCAGAACTTGAAAAGGCACATGTTTGGCACTTGAAAAGGCACATGGTTTGCCTGGTGCTGCCACCGGTGGTCACTATAACGTGTAGTTTGGCTCCAAGATCTCCTGTATTGAGTCTGCTATAGTTCTGGGCACATCAAGTCATGAGGAAACCAGATGTACATTTCTAGATACTCAAGCCTGTGGACTGGATCCAAACTAAGTTTACAATTTCTACTATTTCCCCCTTCCTGCTGCAGATTCCCCTGATGTCATTCTTCTAGGTCTCCTATCCCCCAGAAGCAGAATTTAATGGAAAACAGTTGTATTTAGTAGGAAGGGGAGGCAAGAAGGTTCCATTCTGTCTTTGAAAAATATAGTCTGGATAAAATCCATTAGTTTTATGTTTTTACTGCAAAATATATGCCACACAAAGTTAAGCCATTCCCAAGGACTATATATACTGGCCTGATAAACAAGTGAATATTTTCAGTAACCATACTTTAGCTGACAAGGCAATTTAATAGTTAAGAGAATTGTTCTTCCCTCTAGTTGACCAGAAAAGACTCCAAGTTTTTCTGGTAATAACCTGGCCAGTCTTTTTATTAATAGATTAATAGGAACTGACCAAAAGTGCATCTTTTATGGTAATGCAAAAGTGAATCTAAAAAACTGCAACGATCTTTTCTTTGTAATAGAATTTCTCTCAATTACCCTTCTAGTTCTTATTACTGCTATATATACAGTAAAATGTAATCTTCCTTAAGGAAGAAAAGAAAGGAATTGAGAGACTTCCTTTATGATGCCACTCCAATCACTGAAATGCTTCTAGAAGTAATGCCATTGTGGATATCCTGCCTTTAGACTTTAAAAAAATTAAATACATAATTTAGAATTAAAATCCTAAAAATTCTAGTTCTGTCATAGGAAACTAGAAATTATCATTCTGTAATTAATATTGTACTAATTATATTCAGCTTAAAACAACTGTTCTGCCAAATAACTTAATAATAAATCACCTTTTGAATACAATGTGTCCCACACAAATTATTTAACAGAAACCAAATATTTCAAATGTTTCAGGAAAAAACCTGCCTTTTTCTTGTAAAAAACATACACTTATAAAAGTAAGCTGTGACATTATTCTTTACATGCAATTTTTAACTTGCCCACTAGATGGAAATATTGTACTTACAGTTGGGGATGTTGCTGCAGATAACAATGGTAGAATTCCTCCACAAGCAATGATAATATTGTCTACCATTTGGGAAATTAGGTGGATAGTATTATGTACAAAAATAATATTTTCATTGCTATTGACAAAGTCCATTACAGACTTTGTGGAATGGCTATAAAAATAAATTCAGAAAAAATGTGTTAGAAAAGCACAGAAATCAAGTTACTCAGATTTATAAAGAGAAAGAAATGAAATCAAAAAGTACTGTAAATTTAAGGCAGCCTTACAAATTAATAGGAGCCAAGCTACTAACCCACTAAATGCCCCCTCCTTTCTCCAATCCAGAAGAGAAGCTCATTGACATACTTGAGCTGAAAAGCCTTTGCTCTACCCATCGGTTGTACTCACCAGATCAAGAGATATAAGTTATCTTTTAGTTAGTTACCTAGCAAGTGCATTTGTGGAGGCCTGGTTGAGAACCTATCAAGAGTTTGAAATACAGACATGACAATACAGATGTTCTGCACAGAGATGATTCTCAGTGGAGCAAGATCCAGATATGTCAGAGGGATGCTGGCTGCTTCTGCTCTCCCTCTGATGTCCCCTTAAATGACAGCTGGAAGCAGAAGTGGATTCAGGGGTGCCTAGTTGCTACTTGCTCTTCATTCTTTCTAACCAAGATAGGAATTCACCCTTCACATTGCTGCATAAGAGCGGCCAGTGATTTATACTACCTATTAATACATGTTACTAGTATGAAGTAAAAAGGTAAACGTTTCCCTTGCTCGAAAGCTAGTCGAATCCGACTCTAAGGGGCAGTGCTCATCTCCATTTCCAAGCCGAAGAGTCAGCGCTGTCTGAAGATGTTTCTGTGGTCATGTGGCCAGCATGACTAAATGCCGAGGCACACAGAATGCTGTTACCTTCCACCAAAGCGGTACCTATTTATCTATTTGCAATTTCTTGCTTTCAAACTGCTAGGTAGGCAGGAGCTGGGGCCAGAGATAAGAGCTCACTCCGTCATGCGGCACCCGGTTCTCGGACTGCTGAACTATACCTTCCAGTCTGCAGCTCAGCGTCTTAACCTCTGAGCCACCGTGGCCCATACTAGTATAAAGAGGAACATGTAATTTGGTGCTGACTAAACAGCTGCAAATATTTCTGAAAATCTAACACTTTTCATAAACAGCCAACAATGAAACAGCTAAATGAGCTATTTTTTTTAGAACCTAGGTATTTCTTTTCATATGAGTGATTTAAAGTCACAGTCCATGAACAATATAAAGTATCAGGTGAATAGGCTCTAACTTCATAGCAATTAAACCAATGTAATAAGCACATGGATTAAAGGATTATTTGACTTAATTGAAGTAGAATGTTAGCTGATGGTTCTAATTGGCAAAGAGAATCACAGAATATTAAATGTTAAGATGTATTCACATGATCAACTGCATCAAATATACAGCTCATCTTTTCTTATATTACCAGGGATTTACTAAAGCTGGAATGTTACTTTCCCAATGCGAGGAAGAACACAGCTACTTCAAATCAGCAGAAAGCTTTAGAGGGACTCTACTGTACGCCATGGTTTTGCCACTTCTAACATACTATTTTAAGTGCTTTTCAATAGTATGATCTATCCCACATTTACAGTCTCTAATAAAGTATCAATAGTTTTCATGGTTCTTTTGAGAACTAGAGCATGTAGGATCACAATCACAAATATGTTTTTTGAATGAAAAGATGAAGTAGCTTCCATTTGGTATAGAAATGATAAACGAAAAGATCCCCGGATCCACAAAAGCATAACAAATATGTAGTAAGATTTAGAAGGACTTCAATAAGTTCATGAGAAGTTGATTAACAACTGCCATACTTGGCATCCAATAGTCATGATTATATCCATCATCTGAACAGCATTAGAAGAGGCATGAATGAAACAAACCATTAAAAGATATCTCTGTGATCTTAGGGATATTTGCCACAAGAATGTTCTTCAGTCACCAGTAACATATCAATCATGATGCACTCCCTTACTTTTCTGAGTAGTGGGAAGTTCCAGGGATAGTGCCTAACTGGCTTGACACCAAAATCCACTTTGAGAACCCCTATAACCTGTAACTTGTTCTTAAACTATGGCTCAGCATTAAAGTCAAATCACTGCCTAAGAGTCCTATAAAAGAATACAGACCAACATTGACAGTACAATAAGCATAGCTGCCTGGCATAATTAACACAGGCTGGATCCTATGAATCCATTCTGCAAACAGTGGAGCCTGCCTCCCATCCAGCAGAATGCACTTCTTTTCCCAGAAAAAGGTGCCTCCGTTAGCAAAATGGATTCAGAGGACTCAGTTTAATTGTATTTTTGCAAGAGAAATAAAATAAGTCAGTAAAAGAATTTGTTGCTTCATACCTTCTCCAAACATGCACATCAGTTTCTAAAGCAAACAGCAGATCAGTTAGTAGCCTCTGGTGCATTGGGGACCATTTAAACTCTGGAATACGAAACATTGTTGTTCGAGGACCTGGACTGAACTGTCGTCTTTGCTCTTCCGTCATCGGCATTCCTCGAAATCCCAAGTCAACACGTAAATCTCTATCCTGTTGTGTAATCGCACGACCTTGCACAGCCTAAATAAGTAGTGAATTATATTTGCATATGGATAAAAATGTTGAGTAAAACATCTGGCATACAACACAGTCTAAGAGAAACAGGAAGACATATACAGTTTGACACATGTGCCCCCCTCCCGTTATTTCTTTTTCATTTAAATAAAGTTACCAAAGTGATATGAATGAACAACCTAACTCCTACTTTTTTAAAAAAAAGAGAAAACGTTGTCCATATTTTGGTAGATTGTTCAGATTTGTGTATTTAAATACCACTAGGCAAAGAATACAATCAAACTGCTCGATCTCAGCAATTAAAATAATATTTTATAGGTACTAAATTTGAAATCCAGTGTCAAAATGCTAATTCTGCTATTAATACATTCCCTGTAACTTTCCTCATCTTTCAGAATGATGGAATATTATACCATCTGGCAGGAGCTAAAGGAGAACATAAAGCCTGTGAGCTTGTTCACAAAGCTATCTGCAGGCTAACTATATGCTTTGCGAACCTGCTTTTCAAAGATGTAGCATTTAATGGTCAGTCTAATGATTCTGAATAAGATAATTAAAAACATGTTCTGCCTGGACAGGAATCTCTTCAGAACTTAATGTTTCACTCCATAGTCTTATCCTGAACATCAAGTTTTTGTCAGGCTTTAAACTTTTAAAAATATGTTATTATTTCTCCTTTTAATTAGGTCAAGTTGAACACATGAAGCTGCCTTCTACTGAGTCAGAACATTGATCTACCAAGGGATATACTGGTTTCTCACTAGCAGCAGCTCTCCAAGTTCTCCAGTGTAGATCTTTCACATCACCTCCTACCTGACCCTTTCAACTGAAAATGCAAGGCATCAAACATGAGAAACTGTATACATGCAGAGCAGATTCTCTTCACAACCCCACCCCAGGGAGCAACTTTTAACTTTTATGTGAAGTTGGTTCTAATTTATTTTTAATGCAAAGTACTTGATATGTGGATTTATATTTTTAAAATGAAAATATTGCTTTGATGTTGTTGTTGTTTTAAACAAACAAATATACATCAGACAAAAAGTAAACTTCATGTTTGGGTTAACCAGGCTTTGAAAGATGGCATAAAGAGCACTTTGCTTGCTCATAACTAATCTGAATACCCATTAGCACAGTAATTTGAATACCCATTAGTACAGGTATCACAAATGAGGAACCCACAAATTATTTATTATTATTTGTATTTATAGCCCGCCCATATCGCGAGCAGGCTCAGGGTGGGTAACATCACAAAACATACAATAAATACAATTGAAATTAAACAATTTGAACAATTTGAAATAATAAACATTAAAACACAGTCACACTTCTAACAAATCAGCTGGCTGTGGGGGTTCCCTAGCATATTATTTGGGTTGATAGGTGGGTGGGTGACAGAGAGGCCATATAGAGATGTCTGCTGCCTCAACCGAAGGCCTGGTGGAACAGCTCCATCTTACAGGCCCTGCAGAATTGAAGAAGATCCCGCAGGGCCCTAATCTCGACTGGGAGCATGTTCCACCAGGCAGGGGCCAGGGCAGAAAAAGCCCTGGCCCTGGTCGAGGCAAGACGGACATCCGTTGGGCAGGGGACAACCAGGAGATGTTGCGTAACACTCTTCAGGGTGTATATGAGAAGAGGCAGTCCCTCAAATATGTGGGTCTCAGGCCGTATAAGACTTTAAAGGTGATTACCAGCACCCTGAAGCTGAAGCGAATCCAGAAGTCAACTGGCAGCCAATGCAGTTGACGGAGCACCTGCCGGATGTGAGCCCACATAGGCATCGATGTCAGCAGGCGCACCACCGTATTTTGCCCCAGCTGTAATTTCCAGGTCAGCCTACACTGAGTAAGCCTACATAGAGCGAGTTGCAGTAATCAAGACTTGCTGGGTGGGGATCTCATTTCTCCCCTCTATTTCCTTTTTCCCTCCTCTTGGCAGATTCATACCCTTACCTTTCCCTGCCTCCTTCTCTTTTCTACCCCACTTTTCTCAATAATGGGGATACAAAGCTGCTTACAACATTGTTCTCGGCTCCATTTTATCTTCACAACAACCTTGTGAGGTAAGTTAGGCTGACAATGTGTGACTGGCCCAATCTCACCCACTGAGATTCCACAGTAGAATAGGGATTTGAAGCTGGGTCTCCCAGATCCCAGTCTGAAATTCTAACTACTACACTGGTTTTCATGGGGAGGTTGCTGTTGAACAGCAGCAGAAAGTAGTCAGTCTTTTGTGAATCACACAAGTTGCATGGTATCAAATAGCCTGGTGGCTGCTACCAGGTCTGGCCACAATGAGGCCTCCCTCAAAGGCCAAAACAGCCTGGAAAGGACTCTGACCCTTCCCCTGTGTTTTAGTGACAGAAAGCAAGGTTTGAACACCCACTGAAGGCATCTGTTGCTTAAAGCTGCAGGCACCCATTATATTTTGCGGGGCAGTTTAACTCCCAGGTATTTTTTTTTTTAATTCAGATTTTTCTGCAAACCTGGGACTTTTCTCAGGTTTGTACAAAGACGTATCTTGTCTGTCCATGGCCCTAATCTCCAGATTTAAATACCCACAGATGGGGCCATGTTGAGGATTATATATATTGATGATAGTTCTGAACCATACTACATAACAGTATTACAGTTCATGGAGTCAGTTTGATATAATGGTTAAGTGCGTGGACCCTAATCTGGGAGAATCAGGTTTGATTTCCCACTCCTCCACTTGCACCTGCTGGATGACCTTGGGCAAGCCATAGTTCTGGCACAGCTGTTCTTGAAAAAGAGCAGTTTCTGTCAGAGCTCTCTCAGCCCCACCTACCTCACAGGGTGTCTGTTGTGGGGAGGGGAAGGGAAAGGAGTTTGTAAATCGCTTTGAGACTCCTCTAGGTAGTGAAGGGTGGGGTATAAATCCAATCTCTTCTTCTTCTAATTTTTAAGATTTCTCTGGCCATTCATAACATCCTTCACTATAGATTTATTTGCTCTCAAGATAATAATTCAATTTCTTTCAACAAAGGAGAAAGGAGTAATATCTAGATAAATAAGGATAAACACTAATTAATTAGCAGAGAAACTAAAAAGTGGCAGACTTGATAGAAGTGAATAAATACTGCATTGGCAGAGAGATGGGTGCAGTGTTATCTGTCAGAGGTCTAAATGAAAAAAAAGTAAGAAAAATCCATTTGCTTAAATATTTTAAGCAGATAGAAAGAGACTTTTAATTAGTCCAAGTCCAGCAGAGTAAAGTTTTAAAACTGGATTAACTACCCTGAGCAGGGACTTGCTTTTGTATTGCAAGGATAGTTATAATTTATTTTATAGTAATGCAATATTTTGAGGTACAAAGCAGACCTAAATAATTGCATGAAATTATACTCTTAGTGCAACTGAGTTCCTTCTGAATCATCACATATTTTATTGAACAGCAAGGTGACTATTAAGGATCCAGTCTTGCTACTATGCGGAATACTTCGAAGAGCTACCACACAAATTCCTGACAACTACCCTTCCTGTAAGTGGAAGCAGTTAGTATACCAAAAAAGGACACACTTTCAAGAAGATCAAAAGCAAGAACAAAGATAAATGGTAACTCTCCCCCCCCCTTTCACCAGGGGAAGGCACAAGAACTCAAAGATATAACAAGAAAGAGCTTACTATTTATTCACCATGTTGAAAAAATTGTCAGGAACTAGGGGCAAAAGCTTAGCATATATCCACACATAAGATGAACTCCACACTGGTGGAATGAGCTCCCAGAAGAGATCAGGGCCCTGAGGAATCTTTTGCAGTTCCGCAGGGCCTGCAAGACAGAGCTCTTCCACCAGGCATTTATCAACAATTGTAATTATAGAACCCTGGTCCTTGGCTTTGACACTGACAGCCTGTGCCACCGCTTATATCACTGAAAAGAATATTTAGTAAGATCTTTGCTGGCACTCATACAGTACGCCATCGCTAAGTATTTAATTAGCCTATGCCCATGTGGGGATGGGAGTGTGGAGACATTAAGCCATGTAATTTTCGACTGTAAAATCTATAAACAGTTTCAGGAGGCATTGGTAGTACCAGTAATTTCTAGTTTCCCAGGGAAAGATCAAAAAAGTCTCCTCAAGAAAATGCTCACTGATAGAAACAGAGATGTCACCTTCAAAATTGCTAAGTATGGTTGGCTGGCAATTAAGCGGAGGAAAATATGGATAAGCCATGCTAGTTGATATTTTAGAGATGGTTTTTCTAAGTAATTTAAGTTATATCAATATTTTAGGTTACTAGTGGTTTATTTATGTATTTTACAAATATTATATTCCTGTACAGGAAACAGAAATGTTTTAAGTTTGGGGCTTTACTTCTTTCACTGGGTACTGGTCAATGACTGTAATTAGTCACTGCAAGCACCTAATAATATTGAATTGTTTTAACTGAACTGTTTTTAGATGACTTTATATGGACTTTGACTGTTATTTGTGTATTATTTTATGTAAGCCGCCCTAAGCCTGCCTCAGTGGGGAGGGCGGGGTATAAATTAAACAAACAAACAAACAAATAGTATTACTGAGCAACAGGCTGGATTTCAGGGCCTTTTCACACATTATGCGGAGGCAAACCCAAATTTGCTATCAATCCTGCTGTCCCTGCTCATTCTGTTCCTCATTCTTGGCCTTGCAACCCACCTACAGGACAGTCATGATCCAAAGGCTCAGAACCACTATATTACCACAGTCCTGTCAGGCAGCGGTTCCCTGCCATTTTGAGTATGAAGATCCCTTTTTAACACCAAAAAATTTCACGGACTCCCAGAAGACTGTAGTTGTATTATTAGTATCCGCTGATTGAGAAAATAAATTATGATAAAAAGATCAAAATGACAATACTTAGTAGATGTAGGGATTCATGAACCCCTTTGTAATAGCTTTGCAGCCATGAAGGGGTTCCCAGCCCTCCAGCTGTAACCACTGTAACCACTGCTGTAAGACTATTTGTAACCACTATAACCACTGCTGTAAGACTATTGCTGGCAGGAGGGGGAGTTTCGAGACAGCAGCTTGCCTAAGGCCATCGAGTGTTTATGGCACAGACAAGATTTGAACCAGAGATTCCCAATACAAAGCTCAGTTTCTTAGCAACAACTTAAACAATTGGGAAACATTGGCATATAAGTATAGTCAGGGAAGCATTTTTATTTATACTTTTATATGCCATTCTTCTAAAATAAATGCAGTTGGAAAATAGGGAAGAATAAACAGCACTTGGTGTGAGTAGAGATATAATACAGAGACAGGACACTGGGAATCACCAATATGAAGGTGGGTGATTCGAGTTCTCCCACTTTCAGGTGGTATACAGTATACAGTAACATTGGTACAATTGCAATATACAAAACTTACTTGGGTTGTAGCAGTGGTTTGAATTTTTCTGATTTCTTTCCC
>NW_015161964.1:544955-569130 GCF_001447785.1 Gekko japonicus
TACTTCTTTGCCATCATCTGATCTTTCTGTATCTGATATGATACTCCCTGCATCTAAATTTGGTACAGCTTTACCACCAGAGGACTCAGTCTCCAGGGTTGTGGCAGTCATTTCAGCATACTCTAATCCTTTGGATGATGAAGCCAGCTCTCTGTCAGAAAGAGAAAGTGTCCATTGCATCCACAGAGGTATGAATCTTGAATTCCTTGTCCTCTATTATGCTTGAACTGCATGCTATGTCGGCACTACCAGTCATATGAGCAAGCAGGCCAAGGTCATCATTCACACCAAGATGCATTTGAGTCTCTTGCATATTTGCAATAGTAATGTGATTGCTTGACAGTTCAGGGAGCAGTTTTTCCTCTGGACTAGGTATTTTATCAAAAAGAAATGAGGTATTGGTAGAAGGCTCATCCTTCTCATCAGCCAGTGTTATCAAGGGTCCATTATCCTTCTCTTCACTTTTTTTAATTATGCCAACACTCCCATGAACATTATTTTGAAGTTTTTCAACAGCAGCACTATATACATTGTCTAATAAAGATTCTACTTCCACAAGAGCGCCGTTTTCTCTTGTTACCAAAGTCTCCGGTGATAAATCCATATCGTCCAGCTTTACTTCAGTAGCTTCTACTTTTTCTGCTTTTATATCAACTAAAAGATCATGAACTTCTACATGCACACCACCCCCTGGCCTATCTGAGCTTCCAAGTACATCATCAGATACTTTTGTTGCAATAAGTAAGTCCCTAGTATCAGTAGTAACAGGGTAGTCTGTTTCACTTTCTGGGCTTTGGCTTTGTGAAAGGTCTTCTATTTCACGAATTTCCATTCCACCTTTTGCTCCAGTTGTCTGGGATGAAAGGCCTGAGATAGTGCTCACATTCCCTTTTTTCCCCTTCTTTATATTTTCTTCTTCTTGTCTTTGATATTCCTCATACATTTTTGCTAGATACTCCTTGTGAGCTTCGTAAGTGACCTTAACATAAAGCAGATTACAATTTCAGAAGAAAAATCAATATTGATATTATGACTGCTATTAAAAATGTTGCTGATGGAAGAAAATTATTCTGGGGAAATTATAACTTGTCATACTGCATGCAATCCACAAGATGGCACAAAACTTCATCTATTGCAGTATGATATCTGTTGGTTAATGAAACAGTAGCTAAGCTGAAGTTCAAAACAACTATTTACCTTGGAATGGGCTATGGAAAGAGTATCAACCCAGACCCTCCATCCTCCCCATTCATACTTTATTGCGTGGTATAAAAGGATGCGAAATATGTTGTACACCATCTCTGTAATTTTCTGTTCTTCAGAATTCTTAGGATTAATATATCCCAGAGAAAACATCCAATCCTGCCACACTGAACACTGCAGTAAACATCTAAAATAAAAAATTAGATCATCATCATATGGCATTTGACATTTTCCACTCTTAAGCACAGGAAACTAAAGCATTATTGTAATTTTTCAGAGAGGTTTCAGTATTTCACTCTAAATAAAAGCTATATTTAATCAAGATCTTCTAGCGTTTACTATCCATCTATTCTAGTATCAACTGCTGAAATAAAACTGAAGTATATTTTTGTCATGTATATTACTTGAAGATCTTACCTTGGATGTAGGGGTACAAATGTACTATTGTTTCTTCTTATATTCTCTCTCTCTAACGCACACACACATACACATACACTACCCTCCAGCCACAAATACGATGCAGAATTAGAATTAACTAGAAAGAATTACTCAAGGTGGGAAATAACTGGTCTATTACTTACTACTAGTTTGTAAGGTGCCTACAATGAAAAGGTATATGTGTAAAAGTCAATTTTAATTAAATAATTATAGACTTCAATAACAAAGGACTGAATGACCAGGGGCATTGCTAGAGATAAATATGGACAAAAAGTATACTGTGTTTACCTTTTTAATAAAATACTAACTTTCAGAATGAAATAAGGAATTTTAAAAATACTAATAAAAGATAACCAGGAACAAGGTATGAAGACTGCAACAGCTCCTTCAAGGCCACCAGTGTATTTTTGCACAATGTATCCTTATGATTTTTATGGAGCCTAACCTTAAAGTGGAAATAGGCCACAGATATTTCTCCTCACTTGTGGTATGCAAATACAGCTGCCATCTTGAATTCTATAGAGGCAGTATATATATTTCCTAAATAAAATAAATTGAAAAAAAGACTGTACATACCTCCTGTTTTCACGGCTATTACTAAAAAGTTTTATCATATCCGATAAAAACAACCGCCGTACTTCCATCAGTTCTGCACTCGGTGTGGAATTTTTTAATAAAGTTGCCACCACCTTAAGAATCACTTAAAAGAAAAATATATTAATGATATTTTAAAAAGTTAATTAGCAGAGAAAATCATGCAATTTGGACCAATTGTTCTAGCCATAACAAACCTACACAAATGTTGTTTGCTTCCAAAACCTTATAATTAGGAGTGTGCATTCGACTCTATCCAAGCCAAAAAAAAAATAGACAGAAAATACCTTATTGGCATAGCCAATCCCAGCTAATCCCGAAAAAATTCAGGATTATCTGGGGAAACAGGATAGCAACAGTTAAACAGTGGTTAAAGAGAGTACACTCCCTTTAAACACTGTTCTGAGTGAAGCTGCAGGTTCACAAATGCATTTAAAGGGACCGCGACACCCTTAAATGCCTTTGGCTCCATTATAGCCTATGGGGACCATTATAGTCAATAATCCGCATAGGCTATAATGGGGAATCTATCCAGGGTTATGCGTGGGCTGTTTTTGAGGTAGAGACACAACATTTTCAGTGTAGCTTCTAGTGCCTCTACTCAAAAGATACCTCTAGTTTCAAAAAATTGGAGCAGGGGTGCCCCATCCTCCATTATTTCCAAAGGAGGGGAAAAACCAGCAGAAAAGCAGGGACCAATGTCAAACCAGAGAGCCGCTGAAGTACAAACTGAAGTGGGCATTTTTGCAGAACCAGTGTCACTGTGGCAATGCCAGCTCAACAAGTCCAGGAAAGGGGAGACTGCAAGCCTAGTACAGCCAGTGCATGTACAGAGTGCCCAACAGAACCAATGCCATTGTGGCAATGCCAGCTCAACAAATCCAAGCAAGGTGGTTTTCCAAGCCCAACATAGCCAGTGCATGTACAGAGGCTGAGCAGTACCAGTGTAATGTACTAGGGCTCAGCAAAACCCAGTGCCTTCCTTTAAATGCTTTCTTTTCTTCCTCCACTGAAAACAATGGAGGATGGGGGCACCTTCTTTGGGCACTCTGTGCATGCACTGATTCTGCTATCCTTGCACCTTCCCCCCACACACTTAGATCTGTTGAACTGGCATGGCCACAGTGCCACTGGTGGGCACTCTGTACATGCACTGGTTATGGTGGGCATTCTGTACATGCACTGGTTCTGCTGGGGTTGGAAAAATCCCCCTTCAGTTTCTACTGCAGAGACTCTCTAATTTGACATCAGTCTTTTTTTTCTTTCTTTTTTTCTTTTTGCTTTTTTCCCCTCTTTAGAAACCATGGAAGATGGGGGCACCTTCTTTGGGGGTCCATAGAAATCTACCTCAAAACCAACCCCAGACCCCTGGATAGCCCCAGATAGATTTCCCATTGACTATAATGGTTCCATAGAGTATAATGAAGCCAAAAAAATCCAGGATTTTTTTTAAAAAACCTCAAATCTGAATATTTTTGGTATTTGGTATTAGAATTTTGGAGGGTCTAATATATCCTGACTTTGTTTTTGTCCACACCCCTACTTATAATACAACAGATTGATAGGAAAACAATGAGAATGTGTCAGTTGATAGGCAACTTCCTAGCATTCCATCAACCTGTTTCACAATGGCATCTAGCAACTACATTAAAAATTAATTCAGAAATAACATGACAAATCAGAGTATCTTCAAGGCTATATACTGTCACTACATTTACCAAGCAATGCCGTTCACCTCTTGAAAGGAGACTAATGGAGAGAGACAGGCCAGACCACAGCAAAACGAAGAGGGGCCTTCTTTTCCCTTATCTCTAGTTTGTCTTTCAGGAGGTGAAGGAGTATTGGAAACTGGAGGTTGGAATAATTCAGAGAACACAGCAATTGTTCATTAGTTGTTTTTATCCTACTCTTTCTGTCCAACTTTCCTACAGGAAGAGACTGAGCAGATAAGGAAAAGAAAGAACCCTTCCTCCAGCCATCATTCACTCCTGCTTTTACCTAGAAAAGGACAGGGAAGTAAAAGATGAGAATAAGAACACTAGAGAGGAGAACTAATATCTCACTCACATGCCCTAGTTTCTATCCATACCTTTTCTTCTGTGAGAGGAAGCTCTGGAGCCCTGATACAACTATCCAACACATTAGTATACTACGGAGTTAAGAAAATATCTTTCTAAAATCGCCAAAAAAGGTTAACAAAATTAATTATAAATTATGACTCAAAGCCAGTGTTCCCTCTAAGCTGAGTTAGTGTGAGTTAGCTCACAGTTTTTTAGCCTCCAGCTCACACATTTTCATGCTCGCTCAGAAAAGGACGGCTCCAGAGCAAACTAATTTATGCAGCAGCCAAATCGATCGCTCACACCTTTAATGCCAGGTGCTCACAAAGTAGAATTTTTGCTCACAAGACTCCACAGCTTAGAGGGAGCATTGCTCAAAGCAAATTTCTTACTTGGGTTCTGAATTTTCACTGTAGAGTCTGGCTCCGGATGTGGTTTATGAACAACTTGTGTACACACTTGTTCCGTCAATATCTGCAATACAAGACAGTTACATTTCTTTCTATCTCTTTCCCCCCAATGTATCAGTTCATATTACTTATTAATAAATCAAATAACATAAGAAAGTTAGTAGTAGGGAGGCCTAGGTTCCAGTCCTCCCTCAACAATACAGTTCAGACTGGTTGATTTTGGGATGGATAATCCCAACCACAAAAGAGATATTTAGAAACTTTACTGCTTACTCCTTTGTTAAAACTGGTCTTTTCCTTGAAGTTTATTTACACTATTGTGCTTTATAAATTCCCTAGGAAGCCACTGTTCAGTGGCTCATTACTGCCTGACTACAAAACATTTAGCTTCTACATTGAAATGAAATTACCCACCCTGAGCCTACAATGTGGGGAGGGCAAGGCTATAAGTCTAACAAAATAAATAAATAAATTTTCATTTCCCTGCAAATTTCCTTCAGAAGTTTGCACAATGTCCCCTTAATACTCTTTTAAAATATATTTATTTTTATCATCTTAGACATTTGCTCCTTAAATTTCTTCCTGGCTTGCCTTATCCACTTACACTTGAGCATCAGTTTTTGGTTTTATACTTTCTTCATTTTTTTCAAATATATGAACGGGATTTAAGTGCAGATAACTTTCATTACATTTATTGCTCCCAAGACAGAGTATTACTGGTATCAAAAGAACCAACTGGATTGTTTTTTAGATCTGCAAACCAAAATCATTAATATAACCAGTATTCTCATTTAGCTTTTTTTTTAAATCAGGAATAGCATTTTAGATTAGATGCTAATAATTTTATTTGTAACACAAATCCCAATAAACACGAGAATGAGATAAGCTTAAGAAAAAATAGTATATCAGCTAAGCATCCTGATTTCGTTATTTAAATGGTGACATATTATAAAATGTATAGATGAGTCACAAGAGATGAATCTCTTCAAGCTCTCAAGCAATAACATTTTTGATAAGTTCATAGCAGATTCTGAAGAAATTATTAGTTAGGCTCCAATGCCAACAATGGAATAAAACATAGTAATGACAGAAAGAATCCACCTCTTCTAATAATTCACCCAATTTATACAAGCCATTATTGAGAAGTTTTAGTATTGTATACCTCATAAAGTGTGTTATAAGTTGTAATAGTCACAGTATTTGTATGCAACATCAGTCTCTCTCCAAGGAGAGTGAACAAACTGTGGGTATGCATGATTTCAACTTTTCGCCTAAAAGAAAAACAAACATTGACTTTAGCATACACTGTTAAGAAGATTTAATTCAACAGTGGATAGTATTTAGCATTAGTATTGAAAATAATGAAAATCTTTCAAACTTAAAAAATTGGTTTAAAGACTTCCCACTGCATCTATCATTAGTGAAAAATTACTTGGCTATTTTTAAACTGCCTAAAAAGTTGTCATGAAACAGTAGATTAGGATCCAAAAGTGGGATATGAGGAATAAATGACAGAGGAGAGCAGGCTCAATTTCAAATTTGGGTTTGCCCCCTTATAAAATTTGAAAAAGCCAACAAACATAGCTTGTGGCTTGGTACTGTTATATATTTATGAATGCTAAACATGAATTACTGTTATTCCATGAATTTACGGAAAGAGAAAAATAGCATGCAGTTACTTTGTAGGCAGGAACTGAAAACTACAGAAACTTTTAGAAGTGGGCCCCAAAAAGTATAGTAAATTTAGAGATGGGTCCACTTCAAAGAAATTGAGAACTAGCCTAACACAAATTCTGCAAGACACATTTTGGCAGTCTAAGAGTATATATATTTAAGCAAGCTGCATCAGAGACACTCAGCCTTTACCATATACAGCATCTCTAAATCAAGAAGACATCTACTTGAGCTTCCCAATGGATAAATGAGGCAGTCAACATGTTGGCTTTGGTATAGTATCTCACTCTCTGAAGCTAATCTAATTTGCAGGACTATTCAAAGACATCAGTTCTAAGATATATTACACCTTGTGTTTTTGGATGAGGGGTAGGATATAAATATAAGAAAATTAATGAAGTTATAAAATAAATACACTATACATTTTCTTTATAACTAAAAACAATAGAAAGCCAATAGCGAATGGAAGATTTTTTAAAATTCAATAAGCTGGATCCAAACTAAATTTTCTGCTAACAGAAGGGGTGGGGCAATTTCCTCCAATTCCCTTTTCCTGGTACAGACCCCAATTTGCCTCTCGTGCTCTTCCTAAGTGTCCACTGTCCTCCCAGAAGCAGCATTTCAGGGAGAGCAATGGGCTGCAGTGGAAGACAGTGGAAGCCTTGTGGAAAAGTTATTCGGGATCTAACCCAGTAAAACAAACAGGAAGCATATACTAATAACAAAAAACAGTGTACTTACTTATGACCCAGATGTTTGAGAAAATAGCCTAGCACCTTCAAAGCTTGTACCCATATACTTTCACTTTTGGAAGCCAATAATTTATAAATTACCCTGGAGGTTAAGAAGAGGGGGGAGGGGGGAAGCAATGCTTTATAAATGTTTGTGATGACAGAATTGTACCTTTTAAAAAAACCTTTTGTTTACCCAATGGTATAGTACGTGCTACCAAAAAATCCTCTCTTAACTGGAAGTCAAAATTTTTACCTTTCTTTCACTGAATTGTATGAGCTAAACCACGATGGTGGCCATGGATCCATCCCATGGTCACCAACTCCATTTTAGAAGCCTTTGTAGTTCTTTAAAAATTGCCACAAGGCCCTAACCTGGATTTGGCACACAACAACCCCAGGAGCTCTTCCCCCTCCCCCTTTCAGGTGCAGAAATAACCCTGTTTGGGGGCTTGAAAAGATGCCCATGCACCTAATCCAGATCAGGACCTCACAGAATTTTTTAAAGAACTACAAAGGCTTCTAAAATAGCATTAGCAGCCATGGGATGGACCCTTGGCTACTTTGTCTTTTAGTCTGGTCCTATGTGTGATGGGAAGATGCCTCTGCAACAAGCACAAACAGTGAAATACACTGATATGCGACCATATGGGTTACATACTTTGTCTATAATGAAGAAGTCCTAAGATGAGGCCTGTCCTACAATATCATTCATCGGTCTTACGGGGGGAAATTTCACAAGGAAAAAGAATTACTTTGCCATTAGCAAAACATACACACCAGTAAACCAAGCAAATAAATAACAGCTGAAAATTAATAGGAAGCCACTAGGTTCTAGCCCATAACTTGTGTGGAATCTGAAGAGTACTAATTTTCTTGTTACACAAACACTCTAAGCATATGCAGAAGATTGTATTTCCATAAGCAGATGTTTACAAAGTTGATCCCCACAAAATGGTACTTGTAATATGTAAATAGGTCTGTAATTAATCTGTTATCCAATTAGCTAGTTATTAGCAAATATCACAGACATCATTAAACGTAAAATTCTGAAGTAATGACATCTTTTAAAAAAAGACTTAGGCCTTTTCATAAATTATTGTTTTGACAGTGTGTAGATGTCTGTTTCCCATTTGTTAAGCATCATTTGCTGTACTGTCTGCTGAGATGGAAGGGAAAAAACATTTTTATTGTGTATGACTATTAAACGTATGGGGGGCAATTAAAAATATTATTTCTCACATTGTTACCACATTTGCTGAGCACACCTTATATTTGCTCCTAGGAATATGTATGCAGAGATTATGTGTACATAAATCCCCTGTATGCTATACCTGAAATTAACTTTTACGTAGAAACACGATAGTGTAATGTTTTAAATTATTCCACTTTTTTAAACTCTGAATTTGAAAAAATGAAGTGCCAGAAAAAAATTTCATGAGTAAGATACCGTGACACCCCTTTCCACAAACAGAGTGCCTACCACCCTCTACTCCTCTGTCTCAGGTTCAGGATTACAAGTAGTCAAGGCCATCACACATCGCTACCCTTCTACTCCCTTTTAAAATCTCTAGACAGCCATGTCCATTTCCCCTCTCAGGTTCCCTCTCTCCCTCACAGGGACATCAGCAGACAAGGTAGCCCATCCCCCTTCAACAACAGACCCTCACTCAAACACTTCACAGAGTTATTGGGGTTTCAAACATTGTTCCATTTACATGCTGCCACCATTTATTCATATCCTAAAACGAAACCTTCACCAGTATGTGAGTTAACTTTCATTTATGCCTTGAACATAACACTGAAGAAAGTAAGATAGAGCTTACAAGGTTTCTTTTCCATTGAACTTTCAAACTGATTCCTTATTCCAGCATTTGGGATCTTTT
Source organism: Gekko japonicus (assembly GCF_001447785.1). Taxonomy (NCBI): domain Eukaryota; kingdom Metazoa; phylum Chordata; class Lepidosauria; order Squamata; family Gekkonidae; genus Gekko; species Gekko japonicus. The sequence goes on from NW_015161964.1 coordinate 553,952, forward strand.
GTTACAAACTGAATCTTCTTTTCATTTAGCTTTAAACTGTTCTTTGCCTCATCTTAATTTAGTCAGCCATACTCTCAAGACCCCAGCTGCTCTCTAACTCTCTCACTGCCAACTCAACTGCTCTAAAACTGTCCTCCTGTTTTTCCGATTGTCTCCTTCCTAACATTCCATCAGCTCCCACTGATTGCTCTTAGGGAGAGGCAGAACCTAACCTGTCCATCACAGATACTAATTAATTTCCTCATTTTATCAACACTGAAATAAAGAACCAGATTATTTTAAATTCTTACCGTATCCCGTTTCGTTGATCAAAAGCAGGTATCATAGATGCTGGATGCTCCGACATCAAAGCCACTAGTAGCTGAAGCACATCATGAATGTTTTCATCCTACATGACATAAAATAATGTTAGCAAAATATTTTTTTCATGAAGTTAGCATAAGTGACTGGGATTTTGATCTAATTATACAACCTACCTCATGCATTGTTAGTAAGTAATTTAATATACTTTGTAGTTCATCTTCTTTGACTCCTCGGTCCTAAAGAGATTTGATTAATCTTTGTTACCACTTTGACCAAATTAAAACCTCATTTATGATAAAATATTTTTAACAGAAAATATTTTTCTGGATCTGCAGATCTAAACTGTGCATTTATGCTTGAATTACTTTACAATTTACTGTCAGAAGTTAATTTTTTAAAACAGATTTAAAACATTATATAAGATAAAAAGCTTCCTCAAGAACGTTTGATTTCAACGTTGTGATCCAAAGTCAAAAACTGAAATCCTACACCTATGGTTTCATATAGTTAGGGCTTTTACATTGTGTATCTGTATACATCTGCACCACTGTCAAACTTAAGAAGATGTTGTAGGTTCAGGTCACAAACTGTAGTTAATTTAACCACACAATAATTTCAATCTACTCTCAAATTTAACAATATATTTAGGGGAAATACTAAAGAGGTTCAGACTTTGGAATGCATTATATGCCTTCATATAACAAGAAACAGGTCGCTTCCATATTGACCTTGGCATTCAAATTGGAATGGGTTTTCTTGGAGAATCAACATGCCATCCATTCATCCACTTTCCACAGATTTCCCCGCAACACTCTGATGTTTCCCCAAGCCTGATTTGATATGATCTTTCTTTAAAGACTGCAGTCCATCTTAATATTCATGCTACCGTATGGGAAAGCACAGATTTTCAAAACTCCCAGGCACAGTGGCATCATTTTGCTGGTATTGTCCCAGTCCCACCCCTATATTGTTATAACAATATAGCAATAATCTTTTTTTAAAGCCAACAGAAAGTCCTCCAGTGCGGGGGGTGGGGGCAGAGTGGCAACTGCAAGAGAATGTCAAAGCAAAGTAAACTGAATCTTCCCACATGGCTGCTCCACTGCTGCTAAATATGCCTCTGTATTTGCAACAGCAGTGAATGCGCAATGGAGAATCGCCACGGGAAGCAACCAGAGACAGCTTGTGGGAAGAACTAGCACTGACAGATTTTACACTTCTGACTAAATAGAAGACTTAAAACAATATAAGAATTAAATATGAGAAAATGCAAAATGCAAATCTACTTCATCCATATTATTATTATACCAGCTTTTGATAGATTAATAGCAGCAATATTTATGAGTCAATAATTAAAAATAATTTATGTGTCAAAGTTATCTATACCCAATTTTTTCAGGTTTTACTAACAGCAATACCATTAAAATTCTGAAAATTTACCTTCAAAATAAGCTGTTTCAAAAATAAAAGCATGAATGCTCGTAATGATATGATTTCTTTCTGTGATGGCCGAGGACCTTCTGAAATAAATTAAAGTCAGCAACTGAAATATAATGTAAGCAACCATTTTTATTGACCTAAGCATTTTCTAGCATATGCATTCCCTTCAGGAGACTTTATTCTGGACAGTGCATAACATTAACATATGAAAGTAATACAACAGAACACAGAGCTGTTATTTTGAGCCTGTCTGTTCTATACTTTGTCCCTGGAATCTTCTCACAGTCTAACTTGTAGATTCAAAGAGATCCGGCATTCAAATAAATGCTGCATCTGCCTTTTAACTTGGTACTTCTTTCTAGAATTAGAGGAGATATAAGCTAGCCACACATTCACTGTAATATTAAAACCTGCACCTCCAGGGTCAGACTAGATGTGTGGAATTTGTGATTAAGGGCATAAACAAAGCCATTTTGGTAGAAAATAATATGAGTCCAATAGCATCTTAAAGACTAACAAAATTTGTAGTAGGGTATGAGCTTTCATGATTCAGTAGTATTTGAAGAAGTGAGCAGTGACTCATGAAAGCTCATACTCTACCACAAATTTTGTTAGTCTTTAAGGTGCTACGGGACTCTTACTCTTTTCTACTGCTACAGACTAACACAGCTATCCATCTTGATCTAAAGTCATTTTGGAATAGTTTAGGATGACAACTGAGACTCTCTGCCCAAGGAACTTGTTCTGGCCTATTTGTTGATGTATCTATGCAAAGCTAGTACAGCTGCTCTAGCACAGGGGCCAGAAATTGACAGTGCCAGGGGAGTGTTAAGGAAGGAGTGGGATTTAGCCAGAATCCAACACCTTTTAGCCCATGTCACACCTGCAGTGCAACCACCGTAATATGTAGCAACAGGTGGCATATGTATGAACTCTCCCAATGAGTCCTATGGTAATGAAAAACACCGCTACCTCCCACAGCCCGCACTCAGCACAGCTTAGAATCTTGACTAACTTTGCACCCAGTGAAAGTACACCCAAGAGTATATAAACGCCACCTAGGTCATTCATACCTCAGATGTTAAGAAACAAAGTACAGTACTACAGCTGTCTGACATCATGTTATGCGTGCTTTGAACATACAAAGAAAGGCTTTGATGACCAGAAAGGGTGCTTTGGTCAAATAGCTAAAGCTGATAAATATGTTACCTGCTGCATCAAAATTGTATCATATTGTGCTTACCCAATCCTTTGGGAGTAATGCCACTCGAATCTGCAGGATTAACCACCCAGTAGTAGTATTTCAGTGTGTGCATTAGCTGTAATACTGTGCCTACTCTACGTATTGTAGTGTAGATTGTAGCAGTGCCAATAAATTCAGCAGACAGATAGGTGTAAAGTGACAGCTGAACCTAAAGAACATTATAAGCAAAACATATTAATCAATCCCATTTCCAATATTAACCTTCAGTGAAGGCTATTTATAAATATCACAAAGACAAATAGTGAAAGAAAGAAAAGGTTGTCATTTGTAGTGTCTTTACATGAGTGCCATGAATAAGTCTTTCTAAGCAGAAGCAAATTTAGCCTACTTTCTGAAACCACGGTTATTTTTTTTATGTTATCACTGTTAAAACCCAAAAAAAACCCACTTCATTCAATCCAAACTTTGTTTAGGTATAAAAGAAAACATGGGTCTTCACTGTATCACATATGTTTGCTCCTCATGTTTTCCAGTCTTAAGATTTCTGGCTGGCACTGTAACTGTCCCCTTCCCCAATCCAAAGAGTGTAAATGTGGGTAAAGAAGAAAATTCCCATGAATTCCCACGCATTCTAACTACCTTAACAATTCTGATATTCCCAAGAGTCAATCAGGAGCTGCATTCAACACCATTAAACTCTATAGTTTAGAATAATGTCCGAATGAAGCTTGGTCTTCAAACTGAAGTCTTTAAGTGGTAAAACCAGGATTCTAAATCACAGTGTGTACCCAACTTAACTGTGGTTAGCACTAACTGTGCTAGCATTCTTGTGACATCTGAATTCAGAAACCCCAGTTAGTTCAATAACATTGTACCTCTGGGTTGTTTGAATACAGAGAAAGCTGCACAGAATCAGTTGAAAATCCTAGCTCCCCAGTGGCAATTTGAAGATGAACAGTGCTTTCTCACCACAAACCTTCCTTCTCTGGTTTCTCTTCACACACATCCCCTCCCAGCTAGTGGTGACTCACCAAACAGGGCTGAACAGCTCTAGCCTCACTTCAGTGTAAATGTAAAAGGCAGCTGGAAGAAAGCTCTTGCTGAATCACTAATTTTGTTGAGTTTGCCAAAATACATACTGGAAACTGTCCATACATTGTCAAAAAAAGTTCACAGCACAATTTTCTGCTGTTCAGTCTTCTCCATATAGAAAGCTGCTTCTTCAGCCGCCACCACCTCCATCACCATTATATCCCAGGAGAGACCAAGTGACATTGCCATAATTAGGTGAATAACCTGGCCATGATCATGTGTTTTCTTCTTTCTAATATTTTATCTTCCACATGGGACAATCCTAGCCTGGAGAAACGGGATGAGCTTCACCTGAACCAAAATGGAACCAGAATGCTGGTGATAAGTATAGAGAACTCCCTGGTTGGCGAAAACTCCCCTCCCCCTTCCTGGAATGAAAATTTGTCAGAACACCTTCGTGCGAATACAGTAGATACTGAGGAGGTGTGCTTAGTAAGAAACAGAGATGGAGGCCTGGGGGCAAAACTGGAAAAGATTGGAGATGAAAAACGCTTTCTCTTTTTTTCCTGAGAAAAAATCACTTGAATTTTTTAAAGATGTTTATGTTTCCCATTTTGAGACAGACACGACTAAGTACCCTATTTTTAATTGAGGCTTCCTGAGCAACTCATTAATCATTTTCCAGCTTTTAAAAAATCCGATACCATTTAGAAGTACCCCAGCACTTCTGATACTCTCATCAAAGCCAGCAGAAAGCATTTTTAAATATATGACACTGAATGGTACAACATATATTACAGACATTAGACAATCCTATGAACTCATTACTAAGTAACAGGGAAATGTATCCTATGTTTGGCATCTTCATTCTGCTAGTTAGACAGGATTATGGTGGTGGAAAGTGCCATAGTCACAGCTGACTTATGGCAACCCCATAGAGTTTTCAAGGCAAAGGACGTTCAGAGGTGGTTTGTCATTGCCTGCCTCTGCGTCAGTACCCTGGTATTTCTTGGAGGTCTCCCATTCAAATACTAGCCAGGACCAACCCTGCTTAGCTTCTGAGATCTGGCTAGCCTGGACAATCCAGGTCAGGGCAGAAACAATTATAGTATATAGTAAAATTAACAAGTGTTGTTTTTTTTAACATAAATTTGGGGACATATTGGTACACTCACCTTCGCAGGAGTGTGTATCCAAATGGCAGGATTGAACAGAATGTGATCACACAATTGCTTCAGTAGGGGTGCTCCATGTGAGAGTCCATCCAGATATTTTGCAAAAGACAAAAACTGTTCCAGAACTGCTCTTGTTATATGAACTCTGGATGACTGAACAAATTAAGAACAGAATTAAAACTCCTTCGAGTAAGAAATAAGAAGACCAATGGTCCATCTAGTCCAGCATCCTGTCTCACACAGCGGCCAACCAGTTCCTCTGGATGGCCAACAACAAGGCCACGGCCTTCTCCTGATGTTGCCTCCTGGCTCTGGGATTCAGAGGCTTAGTGCCTCTGAATGTGGAGGTCTGCCTCAGTCACCAAGGCTAGTAGCCATTGATAGACTTGTCCTCCATGGATCTATCTAATCCCCTTTTAAAGCAGTTTATTTCTGTGGCCATCAGTACTGCAGCTGTTCATTTTTTGTATTGTGCTGAAGACCACCAAAAAACATAACCACCTATAAACATTAGTCAGACAAATATATGTGTTTTCCTAAATAATACACCAAAGAAAAAGCTATTATTCCATTGCATTATTTTGTCATTTCAAAGTCTACTCAAAAACAACTCCAATTGCTACTTATTTATTACTAAGTATCCTGGACTAATAAATCATTACACATAGATAATGCAATGCTATTTTGCAAGAGAAATGTAAAAAAGAATCCCTAAAATATCTTCTATCAGAGAAGTATGCTATGACACTTGCTAACTGAATAGTATCTAGTATATGTAATGTCAGATATAACCAACTTCTCTTATACAGATCCTTGTTCAATGCAACTCCACAAATGAACGTCTACAAAGTTCATAAATCTAAGGATGTATGTATCTACTCTCCAGACTTTTGTGGGCCATTTTTTTTACTTTGGAATTTTGTTTTATTTTGCTTTGCTTCACCCCTTTTATAGTGAGATTTTATAAACACTCATATTAGTTTCTGAAAGCTGAATATTTCATTAACTATACTCTCATAAAATACTGCCAGCATAGAGATATCAAGGGCCCAATCAACTAGCATCAAACTAAGTAGTGGTTATGTATTCACTACGGGGGAACATATTTATCTGTACAAAATCAGTTATACTGGCACAAACTATGCTGGACTGTGTGAAATCTGTTTATTCTAGTCTGTCTCATCTCCTGAATATTCAAGACAGCCGAGATCAAAATGTGCTGCTGTATGCCAGGGCCCAAACTAACCCAGGGTCCTGTTTGCGGTGCCATGGGGAGGGTGATGTGGCCATTCCAGCAGAAAGTGAGAGAAGCAGGGGACTGTCTGCTCCGACACCAGGCCTTCAATGAGTATTCAGGGCCTTTATAGCAATATGCCCACACATGTCAGGCCCCCTATCCATCCACAGGGATGGTTCTTTCCTCATGAGATACCAGTTTGCTGTGGTTCTGAGAACTGGTATGGCTGCTTTAGGACTTCCCTGGGGGACTTTGGTCCTCATTCTTTCCATATTGGTGTGCCAAGTACAGCCTCCAGACTGGGCATGGAGCCTGCCGGACCAGCAGAAGTTGGTAGCTGCCATTTAACATTAACAACATTGATTCCTTTGGTTTCAGGGGGATGATGCTGTTCAGCCTGGATTTGTGGACACAGCATTGTGCATTCAGCAAGTATTTACATCACTTCATTGGGTTGGGGCAGAGACCTCGGCCTCCAGAATAAGGTAACTTGGATGCGCAACCAAGGGATGAAATGGAACGCCCGTCTACCTATGGTATGGTCCCATTTAATTGCTCACAGGCCTCTGGACACACTGGTGATACAGCTCAGCGAGAATGACTTGGGGGCCCACTCTGGAATTGATTTGGTGCACCAAGCCACAGACAACCTGTGTATGTTGAGGAATGAACTCCTGGCTATGTCCATTTTCTGGTCCAACTGGCTGCAGTGACGCTGCTGGCGAGCAGCACGCTATCAAGACAGGGTCAAATTAGCAAAGCAGAAGATGACCAAGAGGCTGGGAAGGATGTAGAGGCTATTGGGGGGGGGGGATCGCTGGATTCACCATCCAGACATTTCACTATACCTGGATGCCCTGTTTCGACCTGATGGGGTTCACTTATCTCACTGGGGAATGGATATCTGGCTGCATGGAATTAAGGATGGCCTACACCAAGGGTGGCCAAACTTGCTTAATGTAACAGCCACACGGAATAAACGTCAGATGTTTGAGAGCCGCAAGACATGAACAAATATCACACACACGTTTTTATTGAAAAATATGCAAATTTGCTTTTTATTAACGTTAAATTAGACTGTGTGAAAGAGCCACATGCGGCTCCCAAGCTGCAGTTTGGCCACCCCTGGCCTACACACTTGGCTACAGCTGCAGGTACACTGGCAGGAGCCGGGTGTCATGAGGCCCAGCTCTTGTGACGGTATCAACAAGGGGCCAGATCCATTCTCAGGAAAGCTGGCCTACATGCCCATTTTCCTGAGTGGGGGGATCCCCTTAAGGGATCTTAGCATGAGGATCAAGTGGTACGCACAGAAGGATCATAAGAAAAGAGGTGGTACTTGGAGTACCAATAAAATATGTGACATTGTAAGCTACATATAGCATGATTAAGTCAGCTTGGGGGGGGAATCTGATCTCTTTTTTTTACTTTATTTTTATAACTTCGTACATAACAATTGACAAAGAAACATGTATGAATCCATTATAGATTGAAAACTACTTATAAATATAACAACTCAACAACAACAATATAACAACTTTCAATATGCGAAATCTAGATTTAATGAATAAAGGAGTCATCCTGGAAAAAATACAATTAGAAAAATAACTGGGATATAAAATTAATTGGTATCTATATTTGCAAATTAGGCACTTGAAACATCTGATCTAAGAAGTCACATTGATACTCATATGAAGTAAAATTTTATAATGAAAAAAATGCTTTGAAAATGATCAAACACCTTAGTAGTTTTAAAAACATTAGCACTTTTTTCAATGAGGTAACCAATCTTAGCATCATCAACAACATTAGCACTTACTTTTTCAAGGAGGTAGCCAATAACTAGAAATCCTTTTCCACCCAGCATTTGTTCTTGCATGGCTACTGAACTCTTAAGAAGCTCTACCAGGAAAGCCAAAAGGGTAGCACTGCATAAGAAGTACAGCACTGGTTAGATTTTAAATGATCTACATTTCATTTTTTGTGTCAGAATTAATTGTAAGCAAAAACTACTTGATACTAATAATTTAAAAACAAAAAGAAACTGGCCCTGACCCGGAAAGCTCAGGCAAGCCCAATCCTGTCAGATCTCGGAAGCAAAGCAGGGCTGACCCTGGCAAGAACTTGGATGGGAGACCTCCAAAGAATACCAGGGTCGGGAGGTAGAAGCAGGCTATCAATCCACCCCTGCATGTCTTCCATGCCCCAGTAGGGGTCACCAGAGGTCGCCATGACTTCCAGGCATGCACACACAGAAACACAAAGGCAAAAACATTTTAAAAAACCCAAAAAACCTACACATGGCATCCTTCAGCTTACTGTCTAACATTTGTATATAACAGTATGATCAAAATTAATTTGATTATGTTTCTAGTGCAACCAGGAATGTCTCTACTGCAGTCAGTGGAAGCAAGGCTCTTCATAGTTGAAGGGAGTTGAAGGGAAGCATGTCTCTTCATAGCTGAAATAATACTTTTAAAAAACCACAGTGTGCTGCATGTTTCCTTGATACATAATTTGATTATCTAAAGAATACAATTTGCATTCTAGCTTTATACTATCTACTAGGAATAAGGCCCATTGTGGAAATAAATACAACAAGCTGTAGAACAAGCTGTGGAAATAAATACAACAAGCTCTGGGCGTGTGCCCCGGCCTTGGGCACTCAGCATCAATTTGCTGTGGCAACCTCAACAAGGTATAATGACACAGAGTTCACCATTTTCTCCAGGAAAACTGATCTCTGCCATCTGAAGAGCAGTTGTAATTCTGAGTGATCCCCAGCCCTCCCCTGTAGATTGGTAACAACGGTTCCCCAGGAGGAAATGGCTGGTTTGGAGGGTGGATTCTATGGCATTGTACCTGTCTGAGATTGAGCCTCAATAGGGATTACAAAACATGAAAAACAATTCAATCAGACAATAATGGCTTCTAATAAACAATGCAGTAGGATTGGGAGGTTAGATGTCTGGAGTTGGTGGGGGTGAAATGGACTTTATATTCTCTTAGTCATTACATTATGCTAAAATATAGTCAATATACTACACCATCTGGAAAAATAAAGAGCACCAAACTAGATTACTAATATATCTAATTATCAACGTGGCCCCATCTGCGGATACATAAACTCAGAGGTTGGGGCAATGGAAAACAGGACATATCTTTCTACAAAACTGAGAAAAGCCCCCAGTTTGCAGAAAAATCTGAAATTTAAACAAAAACACACAAGGGGTTAACCCTCCCAATGATAAAAGGACTGCCTGTAGCTTTAAGAAAGAGATGCCCTTAAAGGCCACTGCTAGGCAACCACAGTAGTATTCATGCCTTGGTTTCTGTCAGGAAAAGGTAAGGGGTGGGGAGAGGACCCTTTGCAGGCTTTTGAAACAGGCTCATTGGAGCCAGGCCCAGCAGCAACTACTGGGAAACTTGCTATGACGTGACTTGCATGACTTGTGTAGGGTAGTGGCTAGCGTTTAAGACTATGATCTGGGAAACCCAGCTTCAAGTCTGCGATCTGTTGTGGAAACTCACTGGGTGACCTTGGGCAATCACACAGTTTCAGCCTAAATAAAATAAAGAATAAAATAAAGGACAGAGAATGATATAAGCTGCTCTGGGTCCTCAATGTGGAGAAAAGGAGGATATAACTGAAGTAAATAAACAAGAAATATACCTGAAAATGGGGGGGATGATAAAATGTAGGTTGGTTGACAAGTGGGAAGGAGAGAAGGAAGCAGAGAACAGTGTTGCACAAATAGATTTCCAGCCAAAAAGAGAAGTCAAAATGAGGAGGAATGTTCATTGATTTTAATTGCAAATTAAAACACCTGAAAACACTTAGGCCAAACCAGCCTATCAAAAATTGACTGCTTTCTGAGCACAATAAGGAAGTACCTGAAATTTTATACCCAGAGTGACATAGCTAAGAAGATAACATTCAGAAATCATAATTGGTCACAAAATTACAGAGCATCATCTGAGTAGTAATTCACTCATTGGTCAAATACAGAAAAAGGTGTGCGTACATTATATCTTAAATGTTTATTTAACCTAACCTTAATAATAATACCCCAAGGATTCTTCATACCCAAACAAAAAGTGTTTTTTTTCTGATACGAAACTAAAGCCGTTTTTGACCCAGACACTGCAGAGTCTGACCCCAAACAACTAAAACCATGAACTCTATACTTCAAGCAAATACCTCTATTCAAAAACCTATCTTCTGCTGTACCAGCAAAAGAATGTTGTTTTCTTGTCTGCTAGCATCAGCTAAAAAATACTGTAACCTACAAGGGAGAGGCCTTACTATTTAATAGGCTTTCATTACATCCTAATAAAATCTTAATATGAGAAAAATCCATAAAAACAGATGAATAATCTGAATAGAAAAAATCATTATATTCCCATTCTTACCACAACAGTGAGAATAAAGGGGCTGCCAGGAGGAAGGAAAGAGGAAATAATGTGGGGAGAGCGTACAGGGGAAAGTATGGTCCCCCCCGCAAGTCCTCATATTCACCACCATACAACTGGGCTAGGGTCAGCTGGCACTACACAACTTGTCAAAAGTTTTCCTGGGGAGAAGCTGCCAGGGACAGGGGAGGAGGGAAACCTCAAGAAAGGAAAGGAAAGAAAGGTAGGTTGGGTGGTGGATGGGAAGGAGAGAAGGAAGCATGGGAATTAAGAGACTCTGGGGATTTTCAGGGAAGGGATAGAAGAAATATTGGCAAGAGGGAAATCAGATGCTCCCTCACAAACCCTTGCAGGTCCCCAAATTGTTGCTCCATATTCTACCATTTTGCATTCTTAAGTGGGGGGGGGGGTTACTCAAAATAAAAAAGCCTAACCCTCCAGTTATCAATTACTTTATCTGCCAGCAGTCTACCACATCTACCAATACAAGTATCAACCCACTGGCTAAAACAGTACTTTTTCAGAATATTCCCTACAAATGATAACCACGAATTCTCAAAGATACTATTTTTAAAAAATATACAAAAGCAAATCCTCTTATCATATTGAACGAAATCATTTTTAAAAGTTATTTTTTATATTATTCCATTTTCATTGTGATAATGTAAGATTTAATAATCTCTAAGGCATTCCTTGTTTTTAACATTTTATCTACGGATTAAAAACCAAGCCTTTGTTCCACTTCTCTTACAAAGGTAAAAACACAATCATTTATATCTACCTTACCCATCATTAAAATGTAATACAAAATGGTCTTATTTTTACTAATGGTATATAAGCACTATTATCTTTAACCCCTGCAACATTCCAGAGACATAACTGTGAAGTTGAAAGGGGTGTTGAAAGACCTGAGTCAGATTGAGGTGACGAGAGAGGAGGTACTACGACTGATACAGAATTTAAAAACTGATAAATCACCAGGCCCAGATGGCATACATCTAAGAGTTCTGAAAGAACTCAAATGTGAACTTGTGGATCTCCTGACAAAAATATGTAATCTTTCATTCAAATCTGCCTCCATTCCTGAGGACTGGAAGATAGCTAATTTCACTCCCATCTTTAAAAAGGGTTCCAGAGGAGATCCGGGAAATTACAGGCTGATCAGTCTGATGCCAATACCGGGTAAATTGGTGGAAACCATTATTAAGGAAAGAATTAGTAGGCACATTGATGAACATAAACTATTGAGGCAGACTCAGCATGGGTTCTGTAAGGGAAGATCTTGTCTCACTAACCTGTTAGTGTTCTTTGAGGGAGTGAACAAACATGTGGACAAGGGGGACCCAATAGATGCTGTTTATCTTGACTTCCACAAAGCTTTTGATAATGTTCCTCATCAAAGGCTCAATAGTAAGCTCAATAGTCATGGGATAAAAGGACAAGTCCTCTTCTGGATCAAAAACTGGCTAATTAATAGGAAACAGAGAGTGAGTATAAATGGGAAATTTTCTCAGTGGAGGGTGGTAAGCAGTGGGGTACCGCAGGGATCAGTACTGGGTCCGATGCTTCTTCACTTGTTTATTAATGATTTGGAGTCGGGAGTAAGTGGCTAAATTTGCGGATGACATAAAATTGTTCAGGGTAGTGAAAACCAGGGAGGATTGTGAGGCACTCCAAAAGGATCTGTCGAGGATGGGCGAGTGGGCATCAATGTGGCAAATAGGGTTCGATGTGGCCAAGTGCAAAGTGATGCACATTGGGGTCAAAAATCCTAACTATAAATACATGTTGATGGGGTCTGAACTGGCAGAGACTGACCAAGAGAGAGATCTTGGAGACATAGCAGATAACTCACTAAAAATGTCGAGACAGTGTGCGACTGCAATAAAAAAAAAAGGCCAACGCTATGCTGGGGATTATTAGGAGGGAATTGAAAACAAATCAGCCGGTATCATAATGCCCCTGTATAAATCAACGGTGCAACCTCATCTGGAATACCCTTTGTACAATTCTGGTCACCACACCTCAAAAAGGATATTATAGCATTGGAAAAAGTGCAGAAAAGGGCCACTAGAATGATAAAACGGTTTGAACACTTTCCCTATGAAGAAAGGTTAAAGTACTTGGGGCTCTTTAGCTTGGAGAAATGACGACTGAAGAGTGACATGATCGAGATTTACAAGATTATGCATGGGATAGAGCAGGTAGAGAAAGAAGTACTTTTCTCCCTTTCTCACAATACAGGAACTCATGGGCACTCAAGGAAATTGCTGAGCAGTTGGGTTAGAACAGATAAAAGGAAGTACTTCTTCACCCAAAGAGTGATTAACACATGGAATTCACTGCCACAGGAGGTGGTAGCGGCTACAAGCATGGAGGGCTTCAAGAGGGAATTGCATAAACATATGGAGTAGAGGTCCATCAGTGGCTATTAGCCACAAGTATAGATAGTAACTCAGTCTGGGGTAAGTGATGATCTGTATTCTTGGTGCTTGGAGGGGGGGGGACAGTGGGAAAGCTTCTAGTGTCCTGGCCCCACTTGTGGACCTCCTGAATGGACCTGGTATTTTTGGCCACTGTGTGACAGAGTGTTGGACTGGATGGTCATTGGCCTGATCCAACATTGGCTTCTCTTATGTTCTTAAGTTACCTCTCCAGGATTCATTGAAAAGCCATCTATTTTAGTATTTGATAGGATCAAGTATAAAGCAGAAAATATCATATGTCCTTTTTTAAAGGGCTTTGAAACTGCTTCACTATTATGCACAGATAATGTGACGTTTAAACATTTGTGTGTTGCACTGCTTTCACTCTTTTCTCGATGGGTGATTCAAAAAGGTGATACCAGGACACTTTATTTCAGCAGGTTAGGAACTGGCCTACAGGCTGTATCAGGGCTTCATTTTTGTCCCCCATACTTTTTAATTGATCATCTCCAGCAATCTGTGGCTGCAAGGATCACAGATCCTTACCACACTGCCATAGATATAAAAACAATAAAGTTATTATACCAATAGAAAACCACCACAGAGTCCTTCAGCATAAATTGGCAAATATCTGTACCGTAAAGCAAACGTTCTATGAAAATCACCATTAACCAAAAGAAACCAAAGAACTGTGGGCAAGTGATGATCTGTATTCTTGGTGCTTGGAAGGGGGGGGGGGGAAACAGCGGGAGGGCTTGTAGTGCCCTGGCCCCACTGGTGGATCTCCTGATGGCACCTGGTATTTTTGGCCACTGTGTGACAGAGTGTTGGACTTGGCCTGATCCAACATTGGCTTCTCTTATGTTCTTATGTTGGGAGTGGGGTGTCTTTGGGGTGTGGTGATTGCATGCTTAAAAAACAAGGCAGCTGCCCTGTAGTGTTCCTGAAATCACTTAATAAAGTAGAGCTGTTCACTGCAATGCGTCCAGAACCCAGTATTTAACAATGGGTAAAGCAAATTTAAACTGGTGGGGTACTAATTTGATTTCATAATAATCTCTAGATTCTGGGAAATCCAGTGATCAGAAGATATAATAAACCACAGATTTACACTGAAGTCCAACTTTGGGTTTATGTCTATACACTTAATTTGCAGTATAATCAAGTTTGTGTGTGTGTGTGTGTTAAGTGCCATCAAAGTTGCTTCTGACTTTGGTGACCATATGAATCCTCCAAAGCATCCTGTGATTAACAGCCTTACTCAGGTCATGTTGGGTCTCCCATGTTTCCTGCTGCCTTCAACTTTTTCTATCATTACTGTCTTTTCTAGAAACTCTTGTCTTCTTTAATGTGACCAAGTTAAAAACCTAAGGGGTCTCCTAGGTCTATGGATTGGGACCCTCAGGGGGGTCACAGAACCTCATCAAGGTTTCAATACCCTATAAAGCCACCATTTCCCCCCTGTTTTTGCTCACATAGTGCATTATGCTCAAAGAGCAGGATGCTAAGCCTCCTGCTTTTGTTTGCATGCACTCTATAAGAGCAGCAGGAGAGCAAAGCAAAATTACTTGGCAGTGGATTGCTCCATGGCTCTAACTTGCTCCTTACTAATTTGGAGCAATGTTATTCCTGAGAACTGAACTCCCCCCGTCTCTGCCTGGCTGAGGCTGCTCGAGTCGCCTCCGCTAGGCCTCCAGAGCCAACCCAGACCTTCCCAGAGGTGCGCGAAGCCGCGCACCCCGGGAAAAATCTCTCCCCCCTCTCTGCCTGGCTGAGGCTGTTCTCAGCGGCAGCTGCGACGCCCGGGGGGGGGGGGCCGTTTTCCTGCCCCCCTGAGCCCCGGGGGGGGGGCCTTGGACTCTTGGGGGGAAATTCCACCTCTCACGAGAGGTCATTCTGGCTCTCCCAGCTGTACTTAGGGGCTCTTTAAAAAGTTATGGCAGCCGCCG